>NC_056743.1:719399727-719582227 GCF_019279795.1 Protopterus annectens | reverse complement strand
TGAGAGTGTATGCATTTCTCCAGTATCTTTGATAAAGGAGACAGAATGGCAATGGGGCGGTAGTTTGAGAAAATCATAGGTGTTTCCATCCTTATGAAATGGAATAATGTAGGAGATTTAAGAGTCAACAGCAAAAATTCCAAACCTCGAGGTGTAGTACCAGCCAAAATCAAACAAGTAATAACTAATAAGCAATGGTTGCTGGTACACACTGTGGCAGCAATACAATAGTTTCTAAAGTCTCGGTTAGGTTCAATAATGCTCACCACTTCAAGTGAAGAGGGACAGCCAAGTCGGTTAAGCTCAAAGATATCCAATACTGATGTGCTGAATGCACTCTCACAGCTCACACTTCTGCGATGAAAAATCACCAAATGCAGTAGTAACAAACAGTAAAATCCTTTTATTCACAGTAAGCGCTTTCGCCTTCCTCAGACTGTATAACAGTGAAATGATTTAAAACAAACATTTAAATACTGTAGAGCGACTGCTCATTGGTTAAAATCGTCAAGGTGTCATGAAACACATAATCCTATAATCACATGCAACAACTATGACCAGAAAGCACCCTGCACTAGCATAAATGCTTTCTTACTTTAAAACACAGAATGAGCATCAAGAAGAATACTGTACATCTTTCAGTGCGGAAAATATCTCATACATTAAAATCGGAGATAAACTGTAATGCATTCAGCTGCTCCAAAACCTTTCAAGATAATGCATTTAGCTTACTGCAAAATCGTTAAAATTTATATCTGTGTAAAATTCTATGCCAAGAATAAGGCGCTCTCGCCAACACATTTAAAAGCACTTAAAGGTGGTTACAAGCACAAAAAGATTATAAATAAACAAGTGTCCAAACTTAAGGTAGTGTTTCTTTTATAATGTAATGCAATCAGCTGCTTCAGAACCTTTTAAAATAATGCATTTAACTTACTGCAAAATCGTTAAAATCTGTATCTGTGTAGAAATCTATGCCAAGAATAAAGCCTCGCCAACACATTTGGAAGCATTTTAAGGTAATTACCTGATGTTTTACTAGCATAGAAAGATCGTAAACAGACAAATATCCAAACTTAAAGTAGCGTCTGCTACAGTGAAGGTTCCTAAGTGCCGTGCACCCTTACGTGATGATGACGTCACCACGTATTACTACGGTAACGGAGCACAACCTGCAGCTGACTTATAAATCAAATCTAAGGCATACATCTGTAATAGAAGATAGATATCTACAAAAACTGCAGCTATGCATGGAAAATAAACACAGACAAATGTAAAAAGTAGCGCAAGCCATTAAAGACAGCATGATAAAAACTACGATTTCGTCATCAACCATTTAAATATCTTACTAAGGGGTTTCCAATATATAAACACTCCTCACCTATCGTTCTATAGAAACCTGGTGGGGAAGAAAAAAAACCTTATAGGAATTTCCAAGTCATATGCACTTCTTGTTATAGAAGCCTGTGGAGACGAACTACATTGGAGTAGATGGGGGATTGCAGGGTAGTCATATTTACAATGAGAGACTTGGATTAGATCCATAAAATATACTGTGGTTAAAAGAAAAATGTATAATACAACCTATAACAGGTGCTAACACTATAAATCTATTGTAAGCTAGTCCATTACTAATATAGTGTCAACTAGTAAATAAAAACTTCAATGGAATTTCCAAAACATAACCATTTCTCACCTATCGTGCTATAAAACGATTTCTCACCTATTGTGCTATAAAACCTGGTGGAGAGGAACTTCATTGTAAAAAATAGGGACTACAAGGTGGTAATATTTACAAAGAGAAACTTGGGTTAGATCAATAAAATATACTGTGGTTAAAGGAAAAGGTTGATAATACAACCTACAACAGGTACAAACACTATAAATCCATTGTGAACTTGTCCGTCACTAATATAGTGTCAACGGAATGGAGAGCATGACGTAGACGGGATAACAATAAAAAATAAAAAATAAAAAGGAGGGTTGACAGTAATGATTTAATGGTATGCTAAAACTATCAAGAAACCACTCTTGTTTTCCTACTTATATGAAATGGAATAGAGAAAAGAGAGTGGCGATGCAGACAGTGCGATACTTAAGGAGTGTGTTGGTAAGGTGCTATATTTCCTTGCTCCTGAGAGACTCATGCAGTAAGGCACATCTACTGTGATTACAAACCACTAATGGTCAGTCAAGGATATACATTTAAAACATTGCCAAATACTAGTAGACAAAGAGGATGACCAACATGGCTAGCAGGTTATGAAAGCCCAAAAACATTCATGTTGTGAATATAAAAGGGAAAGGAAAGGACGAATAATGAAAAACAAATAAAAATGTGTAGTGAGTTCAGGTATGAGAAGTTAATGCAAACCACACTATACCTAGAGATGTTGATACAGACCACACTGTACCTATAGACCTTAATGTGAGAATTCTCTATAGCCAAAACACAAAGAGAATTTTCCAGCCTAATAAACCTTCTATAAACCATTTCCTTGGAGAGACATCTCTATGCTAAAGACATGGTCAGCCAAAATGGTACATGTACATGTTGTCATGAACAGGAAACTAATGGTAGTGACCAACATGGCCCATGACCTTCTCAAAGGAAGAGATTAAAAACATCAAGCACATTCTTAATGTTTCGGGGCTCGTATTCTCCTTTTTCTTAAAAAGGGTTTGATTTGGACCTTATCATTAAGGCCTGGATGTTGGTCAGCTCTGAGTCTGATAATCCACTTCATCTCACTCTCTAAAGTATAGTTAATAATGTCTCCTCCTCTCACCCCTGGTATGATCTTCTGAATGACAAAAAACTTAAAGGTATGGTTAGTTCCTCTTTCCTTGTTATGTTTCGCTAATGCATTGAACATAGATCCTACCCTGATATGGTAGGTATGTTCCCTAATCCGTTCTTTTAGAGCCCTATTGGTCTTCCCAACATAAAATGCTGGGCATACCTCACAAGTGGCCATGTAAACAATGTGCACACTATTACATGTGGTGTTCGTCTGAAAGTTATATACTCGTTCAGTGATTGGATGATTAAACTCTGTGGTCTCATTAATATGGGTACACTGATTACATTTTCCACATGGCTTCGTGTTGCTTCTGTTAATGTGTTCCTTGTGAATATCGTGTTGTTGTTTGGGATTGCATAGTATTCTACGCAGATTGGGTTGGTTCTTGTACACTACTTTTAAACAAGGTCCTACTATATCCTTAATATCTTTATCTAGGGATAATATGTCCCAGTGTTTCTCCATGATATGTCTAATACTGGTCGAATCTCTAGTGAATAACATGGAGGCTCTACTGATGTTAATAGGTCTGGAACCTACGTCCATATTAGTAGTTAGTGAGGGTTCGGAAAAGTATGGTTTGGCTTTAGTTTCTCTTAAAGTTTCAACTTCTGCTATAGTACGTTCAAAATCAGTAATATCATAGCCTCTTTGCATAAACTTATTTCCTAATTCACCTAATTCCTTGGTATAGCCTTCCTCCGTGGGGTTCAACCTAGATGCTCTAATCACCTGTCCTTTCATGACATTATCAAAAACATACCTTGGATGCATGCTATCCTTGTGTAGTATAGTATTCCTGTGGCACAATTTCCTATATACTGAGGTGTTCAATAACCCATTACTGAGTCTAATAATGTTGACATCTAAAAAGGCGATTTGATCATATGAGTATGTGGTGGTGAATTTCAAAAAGTTAGTGGAATGATTCATATCATTTATGAATCTCAAAAGTGTATCTGCATCACTTTTCCAAATGAAAAACAAATCATCCACGAATCTACGATAGATGCCTACATGTTCCTTGTATAAGGGAGATTCAAAAAGAAAAGTCTCCTCCCATTGAGCCATTACAAGGTTGGCGTAGCTATTTGCACAAGATGTGCCCATAGCTACGCCATCCTTTTGGAGAAACAATGCCTCTCCAAACATAAAAATGTTGTTGGTTAAAACAATTTCTAATAATAAAGTAAGAAAATCTATTTTCTCATTTGTAAAATTGGAATGTGCCTTTAGGTAATCTTGAATGTATTGTATCCCTAAGTCATTCGGGATCACAGTGAAAAGACTCACTACATCTAATGTGACCAGTAAGTATGGTGCATTGTCATCTACATCCTTCATATACGAATATAAATCCAATAGAAATTGTTTGCTATCCTCAGAATGTTCCGATTGCCATTGACCAAAGGTCTCAAATGGTATTCAATGAAAATGGACAGAGGCTCAGTCACCCACCCTGTCCTGCAACAATCGGTCTCATGGGTGGTTCTGTGTGTGATTTATGGACCTTAGGTAGGCCTTGTATGATTGGAATAAGTGGGTTGTGAACTTTAAAATAATTATATACTTCTTTAGTTATATTATTGGATGCAAGTAATTCATCTAATGTATAGGAAATTTGTAAAACCTTGTCCTTTACAAGTCCTATATCGATCTTTAAATATGAGGACGGATCCTCAAGAAGGAGGCACATTCTCCTATTGTAGTCACTTGCATCCATCAGTACTATCGGTCCTCCTTTATCTGCTGGCCTGATCACCACATTATTGTCATTTCTCAAATCTTTAAGTGCCTGTCTTTGTTTGTAATTTAAATTACATTTAGATCTCATATCGTGTGATTCTTCAAAATGTTTATATATATCATTCTCTATCATCCTGGAATAAACATCAAGGAGAGGATGTAGTTGGGGAAGATACACACTATTGGGTTTGAACTCCCCCGTGGTATGTTTTGTGTTGGTATTACCAAATTCTAATTTCAATTGTACATTTCTTATAAACATTTTGGAGTCTACTATGTAGTCTACAATATTTCCTCTCTTAGTGGGTATGAAACTCAACCCTTTGTTCAAAACTTCCTGTTCATGTACAGTTAATATCCTACTGGAAAGATTAACCACTAACGAATCGATTTCTCCCACATTCTTTTTAAAGTGGGTCCTTGTTGTTCCCCTCCAGATCCCTTTCTTTTCTGTCTGCCCCTGCTCATGGATCTCGTTCTCCCAGTGTGTTGTTTGTGTGCTATGGGGAAAGGGGTGTTCATCAATGTTTTAGTTAGGGGTTCTGGACGTAAACCATTACCTTGTGTAGTTTTCCTCCTAACCACTGCTTCCTCTGATGTATGCATATCTAGGTTCTGTGTATGGTTACTTCCATGTGGCTCACCTGTTGTGACATTCTCTGTGTTCGAGTTATCTGTGTTCCTCTCTACTTCTTCCTGAAAGACTATTTCAGTATAAGAAACATTCCTGTCTTTGTTAATTTTACTGTTCATCTGCACTTCAGTACCAGTTGTATTGCTAGTCACTGTTATATTGGAATTTGGTACACATGTGGGTACTGGAGCATAGGTATTTCTACCATTGGTTTCATCTCTAAAGGCGTTCCTCCTACCTTGTGCATTGTTATTATTAGTGTTTGTAGCATAAGATCGATCTCTGGGCCAAGTGAACACATTGGAATTGTTAAAATCCCTCATGTCCCTTGAGATTTTGTTCTTTTTCTGTTCTAATAACCTTCTTTCAAGTACTAAAACATTATCTATCACCCTTTCTAATTTCACATCAATATTATTTTTAGAATATTTCTTCATGATCATATCAAACATGTGATTCACTTTCAATCTCAAACTATCTTCTTCAGGTTTATGAAAATTAATAAGCAGTTTCATATAATTATAACTAAGTTCCATGTTGAGTTGTTGCCACTGATACAACAAATCTGGTACACTATCGCCCGAGGTGGGCATCTTCAGAATACGTAGGCCACGTGGTATGATACGTTTCTCCAAGCAGGCCTCAAAGTAATGTCTCTGTATTTGTAACTTCTTTAGTTTAATTGTCTCATGTTCCAAGGTAAATAGTTCTTCTTGCAAAGTCACAGAATCCTCATTTTGTACGGCATCATCTGTTGGGTGAAGGACCGGCTCATATGCCAGTAATAAGTTCTCACTGCCAGTCACACACACATGGAACCTATCGGTTCCTGTATTAAAATTCTGTCTTTCTGGTACATAAGGTAACTCAATATTAGAGGTTTCGTTGTCAGCCATCCCCTTTGGTTTGGAAACAGAAATATAGGTAAAACTAAGAGTCAACAGCAAAAATTCCAAACCTCGAGGTGTAGTACCAGCCAAAATCAAACAAGTAATAACTAATAAGCAATGGTTGCTGGTACACACTGTGGCAGCAATACAATAGTTTCTAAAGTCTCGGTTAGGTTCAATAATGCTCACCACTTCAAGTGAAGAGGGACAGCCAAGTCGGTTAAGCTCAAAGATATCCAATACTGATGTGCTGAATGCACTCTCACAGCTCACACTTCTGCGATGAAAAATCACCAAATGCAGTAGTAACAAACAGTAAAATCCTTTTATTCACAGTAAGCGCCTGGCTTCCTCAGACTGTATAACAGTGAAATGATTTAAAACAAACATTTAAATACTGTAGAGCGACTGCTCATTGGTTAAAATCGTCAGGTGTCATGAAACACATAATCCTATAATCACATGCAACAACTATGACCAGAAAGCACCCTGCACTAGCATAAATGCTTTCTTACTTTAAAACACAGAATGAGCATCAAGAAGAATACTGTACATCTTTCAGTGCGGAAAATATCTCATACATTAAAATCGAGATAAACTGTAATGCATTCAGCTGCTCCAAAACCTTTCAAGATAATGCATTTAGCTTACTGCAAAATCGTTAAAATTTATATCTGTGTAAAATTCTATGCCAAGAATAAGGCGCTCTCGCCAACACATTTAAAAGCACTTAAAGGTGGTTACAAGCACAAAAAGATTATAAATAAACAAGTGTCCAAACTTAAGGTAGTGTTTCTTTTATAATGTAATGCAATCAGCTGCTTCAGAACCTTTTAAAATAATGCATTTAACTTACTGCAAAATCGTTAAAATCTGTATCTGTGTAGAAATCTATGCCAAGAATAAGGCGCTCTCGCCAACACATTTGGAAGCATTTTAAGGTAATTACCTGATGTTTTACTAGCATAGAAAGATCGTAAACAGACAAATATCCAAACTTAAAGTAGCGTCTGCTACAGTGAAGGTTCCTAAGTGCCGTGCACCCTTACGTGATGATGACGTCACCACGTATTACTACGGTAACGGAGCACAACCTGCAGCTGACTTATAAATCAAATCTAAGGCATACATCTGTAATAGAAGATAGATATCTACAAAAACTGCAGCTATGCATGGAAAATAAACACAGACAAATGTAAAAAGTAGCGCAAGCCATTAAAGACAGCATGATAAAAACTACGATTTCGTCATCAACCATTTAAATATCTTACTAAGGGGTTTCCAATATATAAACACTCCTCACCTATCGTTCTATAGAAACCTGGTGGGGAAGAAAAAAAACCTTATAGGAATTTCCAAGTCATATGCACTTCTTGTTATAGAAGCCTGTGGAGACGAATCTCCTTTATACAAGGAACATGTAGGCATCTAGGTTGAACCCCACGGAGGAAGGCTATACCAAGGAATTAGGTGAATTAGGAAATAAGTTTATGCAAAGAGGCTATGATATTACTGATTTTGAACGTACTATAGCAGAAGTTGAAACTTTAAGAGAAACTAAAGCCAAACCATACTTTTCCGAACCCTCACTAACTACTAATATGGACGTAGGTTCCAGACCTATTAACATCAGTAGAGCCTCCATGTTATTCACTAGAGATTCGACCAGTATTAGACATATCATGGAGAAACACTGGGACATATTATCCCTAGATAAAGATATTAAGGATATAGTAGGACCTTGTTTAAAAGTAGTGTACAAGAACCAACCCAATCTGCGTAGAATACTATGCAATCCCAAACAACAACACGATATTCACAAGGAACACATTAACAGAAGCAACACGAAGCCATGTGGAAAATGTAATCAGTGTACCCATATTAATGAGACCACAGAGTTTAATCATCCAATCACTGAACGAGTATATAACTTTCAGGCAGACACCACATGTAATAGTGTGCACATTGTTTACATGGCCACTTGTGAGGTATGCCCAGCATTTTATGTTGGGAAGACCAATAGGGCTCTAAAAGAACGGATTAGGGAACATACCTACCATATCAGGGTAGGATCTATGTTCAATGCATTAGCGAAACATAACAAGGAAAGAGGAACTAACCATACCTTTAAGTTTTTTGTCATTCAGAAGATCATACCAGGGGTGAGAGGAGGAGACATTATTAACTATACTTTAGAGAGTGAGATGAAGTGGATTATCAGACTCAGAGCTGACCAACATCCAGGCCTTAATGATAAGGTCCAAATCAAACCCTTTTTAAGAAAAAGGAGAATACGAGCCCCGAAACATTAAGAATGTGCTTGATGTTTTTAATCTCTTCCTTTGAGAAGGTCATGGGCCATGTTGGTCACTACCATTAGTTTCCTGTTCATGACAACATGTACATGTACCATTTTGGCTGACCATGTCTTTAGCATAGAGATGTCTCTCCAAGGAAATGGTTTATAGAAGGTTTATTAGGCTGGAAAATTCTCTTTGTGTTTTGGCTATAGAGAATTCTCACATTAAGGTCTATAGGTACAGTGTGGTCTGTATCAACATCTCTAGGTATAGTGTGGTTTGCATTAACTTCTCATACCTGAACTCACTACACATTTTTATTTGTTTTCATTATTCGTCCTTTCCTTTCCCTTTTATATTCACAACATGAATGTTTTTGGGCTTTCATAACCTGCTAGCCATGTTGGTCATCCTCTTTGTCTACTAGTATTTGGCAATGTTTTAAATGTATATCCTTGACTGACCATTAGTGGTTTGTAATCACAGTAGATGTGCCTTACTGCATGAGTCTCTCAGGAGCAAGGAAATATAGCACCTTACCAACACACTCCTTAAGTATCGCACTGTCTGCATCGCCACTCTCTTTTCTCTATTCCATTTCATATAAGTAGGAAAACAAGAGTGGTTTCTTGATAGTTTTAGCATACCATTAAATCATTACTGTCAACCCTCCTTTTTATTTTTTATTTTTTATTGTTATCCCGTCTACGTCATGCTCTCCGCATTCCGTTGACACTATATTAGTGACGGACAAGTTCACAATGGATTTATAGTGTTTGTACCTGTTGTAGGTTGTATTATCAACCTTTTCCTTTAACCACAGTATATTTTATTGATCTAACCCAAGTTTCTCTTTGTAAATATTACCACCTTGTAGTCCCCTATTTTTTACAATGAAGTTCCTCTCCACCAGGTTTTTATAGCACAATAGGTGAGAAATCGTTTTATAGCACGATAGGTGAGAAATGGTTATGTTTTGGAAATTCCATTGAAGTTTTTATTTACTAGTTGACACTATATTAGTAATGGACTAGCTTACAATAGATTTATAGTGTTAGCACCTGTTATAGGTTGTATTATACATTTTTCTTTTAACCACAGTATATTTTATGGATCTAATCCAAGTCTCTCATTGTAAATATGACTACCCTGCAATCCCCCATCTACTCCAATGTAGTTCGTCTCCACAGGCTTCTATAACAAGAAGTGCATATGACTTGGAAATTCCTATAAGGTTTTTTTTCTTCCCCACCAGGTTTCTATAGAACGATAGGTGAGGAGTGTTTATATATTGGAAACCCCTTAGTAAGATATTTAAATGGTTGATGACGAAATCGTAGTTTTATCATGATGTCTTTAATGGCTTGCGCTACTTTTTACATTTGTCTGTGTTTATTTTCCATGCATAGCTGCAGTTTTTGTAGATATCTATCTTCTATTACAGATGTATGCCTTAGATTTGATTTATAAGTCAGCTGCAGGTTGTGCTCCGTTACCGTAGTAATACGTGGTGACGTCATCATCACGTAAGGGTGCACGGCACTTAGGAACCTTCACTGTAGCAGACGCTACTTTAAGTTTGGATATTTGTCTGTTTACGATCTTTCTATGCTAGTAAAACATCAGGTAATTACCTTAAAATGCTTCCAAATGTGTTGGCGAGAGCGCCTTATTCTTGGCATAGATTTCTACACAGATACAGATTTTAACGATTTTGCAGTAAGTTAAATGCATTATTTCAAAAGGTTCTGAAGCAGCTGATTGCATTACATTATAAAAGAAACACTACCTTAAGTTTGGACACTTGTTTATTTATAATCTTTTTGTGCTTGTAACCACCTTTAAGTGCTTTTAAATGTGTTGGCGAGAGCGCCTTATTCTTGGCATAGAATTTTACACAGATATAAATTTTAACGATTTTGCAGTAAGCTAAATGCATTATCTTGAAAGGTTTTGGAGCAGCTGAATGCATTACAGTTTATCTCCGATTTTAATGTATGAGATATTTTCCGCACTGAAAGATGTACAGTATTCTTCTTGATGCTCATTCTGTGTTTTAAAGTAAGAAAGCATTTATGCTAGTGCAGGGTGCTTTCTGGTCATAGTTGTTGCATGTGATTATAGGATTATGTGTTTCATGACACCTTGACGATTTTAACCAATGAGCAGTCGCTCTACAGTATTTAAATGTTTGTTTTAAATCATTTCACTGTTATACAGTCTGAGGAAGCCGAAAGGCGAAAGCGCTTACTGTGAATAAAAGGATTTTACTGTTTGTTACTACTGCATTTGGTGATTTTTCATCGCAGAAGTGTGAGCTGTGAGAGTGCATTCAGCACATCAGTATTGGATATCTTTGAGCTTAACCGACTTGGCTGTCCCTCTTCACTTGAAGTGGTGAGCATTATTGAACCTAACCGAGACTTTAGAAACTATTGTATTGCTGCCACAGTGTGTACCAGCAACCATTGCTTATTAATGTAGGAGATTTGCCATAGTCTAGGGATATAGGATTCCTGTATAGAGCGTTTAATAAGGATTGAGACTGGGTAGGATATGGAGTCAGCAGCCATTTTTAGGAAATTTGCTGGTAAACCGTTTGCTGCAAGATTAGTGAGTTTAAGTTTTAAGAGGTGTTTCTTTATCGCAGAGGTAGGGACAGGTGAGAAAGTAAAGGGAGACGAGCTGTTAGGACCTGTTGTCATGGATGAGTAGCTATTTTTGGATAGTTGAGGAGACAGAGATTTAATGGATTCAGTAAAGTGATGGTTGAATTTGGAGGCTATATTGCTATCTGTATTTGAGGAGGTTGAGGTGGGAGCTGGTGTGGTGGTTTTACCAGGTTTTAGTAGGGTGTTAATTGCATGCCAGAACTTTTGAGGGTTGTTGGGGTATTTGTTTTGGATATTTAGATAGTAGTTCTGTTTATCAAGCTTTGTTTGTTGTTTGACCTGATTCCTGAAGTGTTGGTAGTTTTGTTTGGAAAGACTTGTGTTGTCTTTCTTCCAGGTTTACCATGCATTATCTCTGGATTTTAATAGGGCTCTAATGAACTTACTAAGCCATGGAGCATGGTGAAGTTTAGATCTAATTGTTCTTATAGGGGCTATTAAACAAAGGATCTTAGTAAGAGTACTATTAAAATAGTCTACTGCTTGGCCCAAGTGGAGGGTGTGTAGTGGTTCCCAGTTACATTTTTTTAATGTAGAGTTGAGCTCTAGAGGGTTGACATTGCGATCATTTCTGACATGTCTATAGACTGTAGGTTTGGGTATGTAAATACGCTTGTGTAGGAGGAAAGTTGGCAGGTGGTCACTAAGTCCATCTGGCAGATAACCTGTTTGGTAGTTTTGTTCTGGGTAGTTTACTAATGTCCAATCTAGTATAGATTCCTTTTGGGACTTTTTATCTACTCTAGTAGGTTCTTGAATGAGTTGAGAGAATCTGTACAGGTTGATGTAGTTAGTGGGGTTTTTAGAATTGCAAGCTAGCCAATCAGTGTTTAGGTCTCCTAGCAGAATAGTCTCTTGTGGGAGGTTGTCTTTTACCCACTGAAGAATTTCCTCAATTATTGGAAAGTTATTACCTGGAGGGATGTACGCACAAAGAATATTGATACTCTTTTTCTTGTTTAGGAGTAGCATAGAGCCAATGATCTCAGCAGTATTATATTGTGGTAGAGGAGTTAGAGGAGGTTGTATGGTAAGTGTATTTTTATAGACAATTGCAACACCCCTTCCTTTCTTTCTTGTCCTATCTAGACTTATGATATTATATCCTGGAGGGAGAATTTCCTCATTTCGTGTGCTGGGTTTTAGCCAGGTCTCTGTTATGGTTAGAATTTCAGGGTAATTGTGAGTTATGAATGCGTGTAAGTGAGTTTGTTTGATATACTGTGTGAGTTAAGGTTAATGATAAGTAGATCTGTTGTGTGTTTGTTTGGGGGAATAATGTTGCCTGGTCCTGGATTTGGGTGAATATCTCCAGAGGTGAGGAGGTATTTCTTTAATAATAGATGAAGTCTGATTGTTTGTAGAATGTCTATGTGGAGTTTACATGATAATTTTCTAGTGTAAGATACTGGAAAGTGCTTGTTGTGCAAAAGTAATGTTGTGTTGTTATTAAATAAAGAGAGGGCTATTGGGAAGCTTATGTGGGTTTTTGTAGGGGTGAAGGTATGTGTTGTATGGTAGGTGGTGTGGGGTAGTGGTATGTATATGTATGAGGATGTAGTGTAGCTTAGGGTTGTGGGGGTTAATAGGAGAGCTGTAAGTAAGAAAAGCATGGTGAGTGTCGTTTTTTGAGGAAAGTGGTGTTAATTGTCTGAGAGGTAATCAGGGGTGGGATATGGGAAGATTGTAGTTGATTGGCTGTGGGGTGTGGTCAGGTAATTTGGGGTTAGAATAAATGTAGAAGTAGTGGGGGCGGGTGAGAATTGGGGGCAGAGTAGGGGAGCGGAATGAGCCAAGCGTAGCAGGGCCCAGGCAGACCCTGAGGCCACAGAGCCAGTCTGTTAGGTCTTTCCAGTGCAGACTAGCTATGCACAGGTATTCCCCAAAATAAGGTATTACAAAGGAAAAAAATAAGCTGATTTCCTAAACCTTGGCACTTTATTTTGTGAAAGTATCCTTTGCCTTAGTTATAGGAGTAATATGTAATAGCCACACAACGGCAAGCAAACCATATCCCACAGCACACCACACCTTAAAAAAGCAGCAAATCCCACATACCGCACCACCACAACCGCAAATTCGACACTTTAAATTCGATCAAGTGCAGTTTTGCTCAACTACACTTTCGGAATTTTCATCTTCAGATACTAAAATTCGAGATTTCAGTATTTTGAGATAGTAAAGTGCTGCCATATATACATGTGGCATCATAAAAATAACCAGGACTCAATAAATATTTCAAAATTTAAGTGTAGGTTTATTAACCTTTGCCTCTGAACAGCAAGCAAGAGAGATGTCATCAGTGCTAGTAGGCAAGTACAGCCCAGAATGTTAAATACCCACAAATTTAAAGTGACATTGCACTTAATCACATACAGCTTGGTTTTAAACATTTATCCCTTACATTCAGCACAAAAAACACAGTAGCAGAAAGTAAGAAGGGATAAGAGCATTTCAGACCCCAATCAGGTTATAGAATAACTGACAATGTTTAGAGTGAGATGTACAACTGAGAAGAAACTAGAGATGAGAAAATGTCCAAGTGAGCAATCCCAGACTGAACTAATTCTATCAATCTATTTGGGACTTCAAACCATCAAAGACTGCAAAAATCATCTGTCTTTGGATGCTGTGATATGCTTTCTTAAAGTCCAGGATGACTTTCTTAAAGTCAATGACACAAGTATGAACAATGCTTGGACTCACGGAAAGCTTCCCAGTGGGAGTGGATGTGCATCAGGATTCAGCTCTGAGCCCACTGCTGTTCATACTGGTGTTGGACTACATTAGCACATGTGCTGGAGGGGACAGGTGAGCAAAGCTGCTTGTTTATAGATGAAGTGGCATTATAGACAGACCCTGAACACGAACGTCAGCAAATGATTGGGAAATCAGAGGAGCTGCAGTCAACTGGCACAGATTGCAAGGCATAACAGAAGAATTCCCGAGAAGCTGAAATGCAATGCATACAAAACAGTGGTGTGACCAAGTACTGCTGTATGGTACATAAACATGGGCAGTGAAGGCAGGGCAGTTGAGAAAACTAGAGGTGATGGAGATGATAAGCTTGAGATGGGTGTTAGGATGCACACTGTGGGACAGATGAAGAAATAAGGACATCAGAGCAAAAGCGCAGGTAGTTCCAATTGCAGAGAAGGTCAGAGAGAACAAATTACAGCGGTTCGTGGACTTTTGCAGAAAAGCAGAAGACTATCTGGTGATCAAGTTTTGGGACAGACAGAAAAACAGGTAAGAGGAAACAAGGGTGTCCAGCAAAGATATGGCTGGATTGTTTGAAAGAAGACCTGTAACACTCAGGCATGACTGCTGAAGAAGGTAGGAGAGTGGCATTGAATCAGGAGAGATGGTGACGGTTGGCATGACTTCCCAGTCCCATGAAAAAGAATGCGAGAAAGATGGTTGATGACGACTTTGCATTCTTCATGGAGGAAGTCATTTTTGAAAATGACTATGACACAGACAAGTGCACAAATGCAAATAAAATATAATTTAAAGAAATTCCTAACAATATTCATAGATTATTGTTTTTGTATGAAGGGGGCGGCCACGGTGGTGCAGCGGTTAGCGTTGTCACCTCACAGCAAGAAGTTCTCAGGTTTGATCCTCGGCTGGGGTGCCTTCTGTGTGGAGTCTGCATGTCCTCCTTGTGGTCGCGTGGGTTTCCTCAGGGTTCTCCGGTTTCCTCCCACATCCCAAAGACATGTTGTAGGTGGATTGGATACTCTAAATTGGCCCTAGGCATGACTGCGTGCGTGTGCCTTCCATGGAAGGTTGGGCACTGGGCTGGCAACTCGACACCATAAAAACTGCACTGCCAATCATGAGCGGACAGGTGATCCGCTGTGGTGACCCCTAACTGGGAAAAGCCAAAAGAAGAAGAAGATTGTTTTTGTTTGAAGGGCTGAATGTTGGAATGGTATCTCTACCTGCTATTAGAGACAGTATGCTATAAAGCATGTACTCTACAGAATTCCTAATATATACTGTTAAGAGAATGTTATGCTGGCATTGATGATGGTGCAGAATGATGTAGAGCACCTGGATAACTTTGTAATAACTGAGACTGTATATATTTTGGGCATATGATTAATAGGATGAACTGTGCAAGACGCAAGACAAGGTATAAAATATTTTACAAATATCTAGAGCTCAGAAGGCGTAATAAATGGGGTCATATCTACAACTGATAAACTACAACCATAAATTTCTGCGGAACTCTTTGATAGTACTATGATAGTGTGTGCACTGCATTTTAAATAACTGTGCCTTGTACCAGGTCAATTCCTACCATTCCTTTGTGGATCATAAATTTCCCTGGCTATTAAATAATCATTTATTTATGTTCTTCTTCTATAGCCACTGGCAGTTTAAAAAAAACCTAAAGTAAACAATTTAGAAGAAACCATAAGGTTTTCCCATATGCAGTGGATGAAGTCCCTTCTATGGGGCAGCTGTGTAATGACCAACCATAAAAGAATGTGGGATTGGTCAGCTATGTCTTCAGACAGCCTCTGTATGTGCCAGCTACCTCAGTCAGTACAGGAATGAACTAGTGATATCCAGTGTGTGTCTATATATCCTCATGACGCAGAAGGTTTCCTATTGATGTGGTACCAGTAGTACCAGACCCCCATCTTTGGATTGTCAAAGGACAGTACTTTTTTGATCAAGGTATTACCCTAGAGCAGGTCACTTGTAGGTCCCATAACATAGCTGGCTCTACAGCACCCATTTCCCTGCTGTACGTGGTGTTCCATTTCTCATTCAGTCTATTACCTGCTGTTAACTTTCTGCACTACCTGCCAGTGTTGTAGCTGTTCCAAAGCAGAGCTTATTCCAGCATTAATTTTAAGGTGGAATGAGCTCACAGGGACTCTAAGTTGCCATACTGCAGCAGCTGTTCTGCAAAGTACTCCATTTTCTTTGACTCACACAAACTACGTCTTGTACAACTCTAACCCATGTGCAGCATTCATTTAAAAACATGGCCTACCTGGCATACTGCCACTACCCTCAGGCCAGCAAGGGGATGCACCTACAATTTTTTTGCATTTTCTGCAATACACAAAGTCTACATTTCACATTAACTACATTTTTGGAAAGTACTTATACGGGGTAGTAAACTTACCAAAGATTGACAACAGTTTAACAGAATGTATATGGCAAGGAAACCCCTAGGAAATCATTTTAAGTGATTTATTGTACTTTTGGTTTTATCATTCCTGGAACTTTAGGGGTTCATGATCACAGGTATCCTGAGTTAAAGAACTTTTCATTACCTGTGAAAAGAGGTAAACCATTTTGTTCACTTTGAGATAATAACCACAATGTTTTGATGTGCACTTCTACTGTAAAGGTTTCCATCTTGAAAGGTTTTAATTTAAATGCAAAAAAAGTTTAGATGGCTTTGTTGTTTAAAAGACTACGACTGAAAGGTCTGACGACAACGAGTGGTTTCATTCATTTTTATGTGGCCCAGCTACACGGTCACAAAACATTCAGAAATGTATACTAAAGTACACGACAAGCTGTTTGTATTTAAATAATCACTTTGAAATACTCAGAACAATGACCGATGTAAAAGGCAAGTGACTATAACAGAATTACAGTACCCTTTGTTCTTTGCATGGGGGTAATTAATAAATAGTTTTATGAAGTTACATTTTCACAAAAACAATTTTTAGTCTTATTATAATTTGTTCAGGACATAGGAACCAGATATATTCTTTATTTTCTGTTGTCTGCAGAATAAAAAAATTGACATGTTAAGACACTTTTATGAAGGTTATTTATCTGTTATGATTTTCATGTGTAATTTTTGAATGTGTCATATATGTAATTAATATATGTGTGTATTTATATATAAATATATATATATATATATATATATATATATATATATATACACACACACACGTATGTATGTATGTGTGTGTAATTTATATTGCATTTATGCAGCAAACTGGTGGGGTTATTTTTGTTCAGTGTTATTACCCGTATTAAAATGTTCCTACAATTGCACTTCGTTATTTTTTAAATGTCTATTTAAGGTGGACAATCACCTTCACCTTTTACAGGCGAACCAGAAGAGCAGCAACCACTTTTAAAAGATGGCGGGATGCACCGTTACAAATTCAGCACTGTGTGGGTTATATAGCCCAGCTGTGTTTGGTAGGGGCAGCTAATACATATTTTTTTAAGCTCATCCGTCTAGTAAAACCTGTGAACCGTGCATGCTGCGGTGGAGTGGGGAAGTTTTAGCTGCTATTCCAGATGATAATGATATCTCTTCTGCCGCTTTATTTTTTTTATTAATAATTGTTGTAACTATATCACAAATACAACATACACCACACAAGCTGCTCAGCGGTGCATTATGTAACCATACCCCTCAAGTGTACCTCATTACGAGGAACGTACCTCATTTGGGGTCTTAAAAAGTTCATGCTCCTCAAAGTTTCACATTGAAAGAGTCCATCACACATTCAGTGTTAGGAATTTTTTAAAGTGAAATCCCTGGTAAATAGAAATGAATCATATTAATTTATTAAATGATCTTCTTTATGAGTAAAACCAGCATATTTTAACCATCCTATGACCTTCCTAGTTGAAATTGTTAGTAAGCCATTAGTATGCGTTCCACATTTTGCCCATTTGTTCCACATTATAAAGGCGTGTGTTCCTCATTTTGGAGATGGAAGGTTGAGAGCTATGTATGTAACAACCGCACAGTCTATTCCAGATGAAGATAGCTTTCAATATAGCAAGTCCTGCAAGTTCAGTTTATCAAAAAAAGAAATTGTTTTTTTTCATAAAATTCCAGTGCTAACTAGATAATGATCTCTGTAAAAAGTTTTTTTTTTTTTTTGGGGGGGGGGGGGGGCAGTAAAATCACATAAATTGTATGAACCTTTTTGGAATTTCTCCTAATGCCGTCCAGTCCGCATCTTTAATTTTTATGGAATTGCTACAAACTAAACAAACCTAGAATATGTTCTTATTCAAAACAAATGACTAAGTTTCCTTCCTTTTATTCTAAACGTTAAAAATAAATAACACTAAATTATGTAGACACAGGCATGCAAGGGCGATTTTTACTGCCGCACAGTTCAGCATTTACTCCTCTCTACTCTCGGCCCGTGGTAAACCGAAACACGTACTTACACGGATCTTGTGATGTTTGATTGACACGGACCAAAGTTATCCCGGAATAAGGAAAGCACGCATGTGCCGTCAACCCGGATGTAAAATAAATATTACTAATAAAGAAAAAAATACCTTGAGCGATAGAAAAAATCGTAGAGCCACATAATGTGTTATAATTAGAGCTTGTGGATTCGTGCTGAACCACACGGGACGGGACCAGACTGAACCGAACTATGCGAAAGTAGATCGAGCTAGACAGCACTATTCCATGCCGACCCGGGATATAGAGAGTAGCCCGATTATAATGTAATGTGTCTCGGGAAAACAGACCCAGAACAAAGATAAGCAAGAGTATTGCCAGTATATCAAAAAGGAAATTGCTGTAGTCTTTTAGGTGTGTGGTTCACTTACTGTTAATCGTATAACTATAATAAGACAGTATTTCTTGTTTTAAAAGACTTGTAGAAAAGTGGCTTACAAATTCATACAAATTTCGACTATTTACAAACATAACAGCATTTATTATCTGAGGCTGAGGATACATTTATTAGCATAAATTGAGTTGCACAACTGCAGTTTTGTTATTTTTTAATTGTCCTTCATAGTGGGGAGATAATAAAAATAAATAAATAAACAGATAAAAATAGAGGGGTGCCAATCCAGCTCAAACCTGGATTATTCCAGGTCAATGGATTTCCGTGGTAAAAAGTATGAGAGAGGCAGCAATTGGTCAGACCCAGAGGTTGTTGAGCTCCTACAGCTATGGGCTGATGAATCTGTGCAGGTGGAACTTGAGAGCTGTCTACGAAATCAGCATGTATTTAACCGTATTGCAGAAGTGCTGCGTGAAAAGGGTATTCATCGTACTGGTGATCAGTGTCGTGAAAAAATTAAAAAGATGAAGCTTGAATACAGGCGTATAAAGGACAACAGCAAGACATTGCGTGGGGGCCGCACTTGGAAATTCTTTGAAGTAATGGACCGAGTGCTGACCAGCCGTCCTGCTATCTCCTACAGTGCTATGGGGGGAGCAGTCATAGCTCAACAGGTATTACAGACTGGCAGTGGAGTGGATACTGTTTCTTTCCATTCCCATCATCACCTTCCTCATCACCAGTTGCCTTCTCACCATCATCCCTTTGCAGGCCCTCCACACCCTTTTAGTAGTCACTCACAGCTACCAACATCTGAGCTCATGGAAATCAAATGTGAAGAAGTGGAATCTGATGACCAGTGCCTCTCTCCTGAGCCTCCTGCATCCATGAACTACCAGCAAGGTTCTGCTGAAGACCCTGATGCCGACAACAGCAGGGGCCTCACCAGTCGGAGCCAGGAATCACCAGGGTCAAGGGTGGATGCTCCAGCTGAAACAAGTATTTCGCCTTCAGGTATGGAAATAGATATGACAGCTCTTCTTTTAGTTGGTATTTGTAATTGCATTAAGTCAGGAAATATATATTTTTACTAAAACAAATCTCATGTTGCAGATTGGATAATTGCATTAATTAAAATAAAGGACTGAAGAAGTAACATCATAACGATGAAGCAAGTGGTGATTTTTAATACATGGAACTATGTACGTATTTATGCACCACATTTTTATACAGCCTGTATGTTTGGATTGGGGCAGAGTAGGTCCAAGCAGAAAATCATTAGTTGAGGGTCTAGGATTGTTTCTAGTACTGTTCTACTTTCAATTCAGATATTAACTCTTGAGTGTTTAGTTTATAAAGTTTAGGTTTTGGGCTTGTTCATGTCAAGTATTTGTCAGTGCCAGAAATTCCTGGGAGTTTAAAAGTATGCCCAGTGGATTAGGCATCCTGCAGTATCTGTCTTGTTTGCAAACTGCAGTCTATAAAGTTGATGTGTCAGAATGAAGGGGGAAGTCTTTGAGGCACCTGTGTTTAATAATTATGTGCTCACTGCAGTTAGGGAAGTACTATTTGGGTTTTGATGCCTTCAAACTCTTGAAATTTCTTGATAGGCCCAAATGAGCATATCACCTGCTATAACATTGAGCAAGTTATTCCCTGACATCTTTCCCTCTTAAGAAAAGAATCTTTTGATTCAACATTTTCTGTATCTCATCTATTATTTGGCCCCTTTTCCAATTCAACCTTTCCCACTTTCTCAAAGTGTCTTTTTCAAGAAAAGGGTCCTTCCTCATGAGTGCCCCTGGTGTCATGCATAAACATTGTAGTACTAAGAGCCATGGTTCTTCTTTGACGGTTAGTACTTCCCTTGCTCCACTGTGGTTCAACACCGCAAGAAAGTTCTGCAAGTAAACTTTTACAACCTGTTTTCTTATCTTTCCTTTATAAAAGAACTGTATTTCATTTTGTTAGTCCTTATGACTTTCTGTACCTCGGAATTGTCCCACATCAAGACTGATGTATCTTTTTTTACCTACAGATTATTTTTGCGTACATTCAGTTGTACCACAGTTAAGGAAGTAGGCATTCCATATTTTGTTTGTAGTTCCACTCTTGTACTTCAGCTAAATCCTAATAGGGAAAATATCTAAAGGTTCATCCTTCCCTTACGTATGTGTCATAGTAGTAATAGGACCGCTGTTGTCATAGTTTTAATAAGACTCCTGTTCATTGTAATTTGCAGCAGTTTTCCTCTATTTTTAGTTGAGCTACATTAACGACGACTGTCTTAGATTTTATTTACTCTTGAGTCATGTTCTATTTTTCAGCTGATGTAGACAAGGAAGACGTTGCACTCTGACTTTTTATCCTTAATCTTACACCTAACTATCACGATTTTCACATTTTGCTACAGACATATCCTGTTCTTAACTTACATGCAGGTTGTCCATATTACTAGATTGGGGACCTGATTGATTCTCTTAGCTGTTTGTGAGGTGCACTCGTAAAAGTCAGGTGAAGAGTGTGGGAAGTAGATCAGGTGGTGATGCAATCAATATTATAACTACATTTGTCTTAGTAATTGTTACTTATACTGGATACACTGTATGCCTGTGCACAAATGAGCAGTGTTATGAGAACTCAGCAGTATTACTTTGACTCGTATTCCCCCTTTTTCAAGGTACAGTGAAGTTACAGTTTTCTCTCTTCCCCTATATATGTATAAATATGTGCATGCACACATACTCAACACACAATTGTGTGTATGTGTATGTTTATAAATATGTAAGTAGCAATAGTAGGGAGCCATATCTTCTTATGTTTTAATGGACACCGGGACAAAATGCCTCCTGCAGAAATGTGAGTTTTTGATAGGGAGTCCAGTTCTACTGTAAGCAGATACAATGAGTGATATGACCATTCAGAAACAGCTACTTTTCTATTGTCAGTTTTCCATTTGTTTAAAAAACCTTGTTGCATTTGTTTACCTGTAAGTAATCCAGGACCATGCTATGTGTTACTGTAATTGTAGCTGTCATGAACAGTATGCAATTTAAGTAGCATTTGTGCCGCCTTCATTTTTTTGTTCATTTTTTTTAAAACTCCCCAGCCTTAAGAGTATCAGTATGCAGTATCTGTTGATGAGTGTTTGCACTTCATCATGCTGTTACAAATGATTTCTTGCTGCTGTTTATTCCCAGCCTTGTTGCCACCCTTAGGTTCTGTGTAACAGTGGGACAGTAGCATTTTTGATTTTATGTACTGGCCGACAGCGAACTGAGGCCTTAACCTAAACTAGAGTTTTCATTAACGGGCTACATACCTCAACCAAACATGCCTCCATAGTGCAGTACTCTGATGACTCTTCCCTCACCTGCTATCCTCCCACCTTAGATAAGCTACAAGATATCTCCCATAAATTCTTCTCTTTCATTGAATCCTTGATCTTGAAAAAAGAACAAACAAAAATGAGGCATCCTATCTAGAGCCAACCATTACCTCGCAGACTCATGTTGCTACCACATATCTCCTTCCAACCCTACATTATGCATGTCCAGTACTTGTAACCCTTCAAGATACCCAAAAGGCAAAATTAGAGACATTCCTCAATAAGATTGCAAAATTTGCTCTGAAGCGTAACATTTAAACACACCATTGTCAATCTCTAAAACAAAGCAGACTGGCTAGAACTTCCACAACATCTCGTATACAATCAACTACGTACTGCATGCAAACTCATTAGTAAATCAGAGAAAGTACAGTTGTGTAAAATCTTACCATAACAGTAGATGTCCTTGAATTCACAGCTGCAGTATTCCTTACAAATGGGATTCCCTGCCATGAAGTCCTCCGTCCGGCCAGTTTACAAAAGTCTACTGTTGCTTTAAGATACATTGAATGTCACCTGCACACTTCTTGCGTAAGGTAGGGCATAAAGGTGACATTCATGCGTACCATCCTCAGAACAGATTGCCCCACTAGGAACAGCAGTCCAAGGAAAACCAAGGAGAATCTGCACAGCCAGGAAGGGAAAAAGACCAGGAGGATGGAGGGAGGGAGTGAATACTGCAGCAGTGAAGGCAAGGACATCTACCATTATGGTAAGATTTTACAAAACTGTACTATGTCCTTACATTCACCGCTGCAGTGTTCCTTACGAATGGGAGAGTGCAAATGCTCAAGAAGAAACCAGGGAGGAGGAAGCAGCAGAGCCCTCCAAGAAGCCATGAAGTATGGCAGCAGCAAAACCAGCTCTGGCTCTGGAGACACCATCCAACTGGTAATGCTAAAGGTATGTGCAGAAGTCCAGGTAGCAGCTCCAAGAATAGAATTAGTGACTAAGCCTTTGAAAAAAGCACCAGAAGAAGCCACAGCTCTAGTGGAATGAGCCTTTATAGAAAAAGGAAGGCTCTCACCATAAAAAGTGTAACAAAAGAAAATAGCCTTTGAAATCCAAGTGGAAATAGTTTGCTTGGAAATAGCCAAACCTAAAGACCTAGGATGAAATTAAACAAATGACTGGTCATACTTTCTGATAGCTTTAGTTTTAAACAAATAAAATATGAGCTGTCTATGCACATCTAAGGTATGTAGCACCCTCTCACTGTCAGATTGCGGAGATGGAAAAAAGTAGGCAAATTAATAGACTGATTAAGTGACAACTCATTAACCACCTTGGGCATGAAAGATGGATTAGTATGCAAGGACACCCTGTCCTCATGAAATATCAAAAAAGGTGGACAGGCCATAAGGGCTTGGAACTCGGACACCCATCTGGCAAAAGTAAGAGCTAACAAAAGAACTGTCTTACAAGAACAGTGTTGTAAGGAAGTTGAAACAGCAGGCTCAGAAGGAGCCCGAGTCAATTTTTCCAGAACAAAGTTAAGATCTCAGGGAGGAGGAACAAGCTTCCTGGGTGGTCTAATATTAAGGACACCTTTAAGAAATTACTTAGCCTAAATCTAGAAGCTAACGGGGGAGTTAAAGGCAGACAAACAGAAAGAGTTGATAAGTGGGCCTTAATAGAAGAATAGGCCAAACCAGCATTGAGCAACTCATACAAATAAGAAAGAACCAAAGGAACATCCACAGAAAGTGGGTCCAGGTCACAAGAAAGACACCAAATAGAAAACCTCTTCCATTTAGGTAAGTAGGATTTCCTAGAAGTAGGTTTCCATGGCCTTCTGCAGGATCTGCAGCACATCCTCGGAAAAAAAGGTGTCTATGAGGAATCAAAACCCTATCTCCCACAGTGTCAGTTGAAGCGTGGACAGGTGGGGATGGGTGAGAGACCCCTTGTCTTGTGTGAGGAGATCCACCCTGTGAGGTAACTTGTGATGATTGCCCCTGGATAGATGCAGAAGTAGAGGAAACCATTGCTGCTGTTGCCAAAAGGGAGTCACCAGCAAGATTTTGGGAGAATCCTGTTGAATCTTAAACAGAACTCTCGGAATGAGAGGAAACTGAGGGAATGCATAAAGAAACATCCCCTTCTAAGAAAATGAGAGGGTGTCCACCTTCCATACCAGAAGACCTGGGACTCTGGCACAGAACAGAGGAAGTTGACTGTTCAGATGGGAGGCAAAGAGATCTACTTGAGGAGTATCCCACTGGTGAACAATGTCCAGAAACACATCCCTGTGAAGCATCCATTCATGGCATTGAGTGACGAACCTGCTCAGATTGTCTTCCACAGTGTTCCAATCTGAAGGAATGTAAACTGCCTGAAGAGTCACATGATACTGGCTAGCCAGATCCCGTACCAGAAGTGCCAGCCAGCAAAGACGGTAGGATCTCGTACTCCCATGTTTGTTGATATATCACATGACTGTGGTATTGGCTCAGAATACCTTGAGAGGCCCTGCAGAGAAGAGAGGATGAAAAGCCTGAAGAGCTAGCATAAGAGCCCTCATCTCTTTGATGTTGATTTGCTCCTTCTGCTATGGGGTGACCACACTCCCTAAGCCCTCAGGGATCCAAATGTTGCTCCCCATCCCACATCTGAACCGTCTGTGAACAGATCCTGAGAGGGAAGCAGAGGCTGAAAAGGAAGCCCTGGATTCACAGACAACTGCTGAACCCACCACAGAAGTTCTTTCTTGAAATACGGGAGAAGAGGAACAGGAAAGTCTAAAGGATGCTCTTGCTGAATCCACACCAACTTCAGAAACCACTGGAACTTCTTCATGTGGAGTTTGGCCAGAGGAAATATCGGAATGGTGGAAGCAGTGAACCCCAGAGCGCTCAGAAACTCCCTGGCTGAAATAGAGGCCAGGGGAAGAAGAGTTTGAAAGAAAGAAATGAGAGTTAATGCCTTTGGAGGAAGCGGGGATGCCAGCACTGGCACCGTTTGAAACCTGCAACCCAGAAAGACATCATCCTGCGAAGGAATCAGGGAAGACTTTTTGAAGTTTATTGTGAACCCCAGTCTCTGAAGAAGAGAAATGGTAAAATGACTTTGAGGCATGCAATCAGCAGGCCATCCAAATAAGGAAAGATTTGGATCCCTTGAAGCTTGCAAAAGGCAATCACAGGAGTGAGGCATTTGATGAACACCCTTGGGGCAGTAGAAAGGCCAAAGGGCAAAGCACATAACTGAAAATGCCAGGAAGCAACAGAGAAATGCAAAAATCTCCTGAAAAGAGGATGTATTGGAATATGGAGATAAGCATCCTTGAGGTCCAGAGACACCAGAAAGGCCTGAGAGAGCAAGAGAGGAAAAATGGACTGAAGGGACAACATCTGAAAAGAAGTCACCTTCAGAAAGGTGTTCAGATGGGAGAGGTCTAGAATAGGTCTCCAAGTACTACCTTCTTTCCTGGGCACTAGAAATATTTTTGAATAAAACCCTTTCCCCCTTTGAGACACAGGCACTTATTGAATAGTAGCCTGAGACAAGAAGTCAAGAAGAACCTCTGGGGAAAAAAGGAAGCTATTCTCTAGGAGGCTGAGGAATGCCCATAAAAGGAGGGCGGGAAATCCAGACCATGAAGTACCTTTGACGAATGATTGACAGAACCCAAGAATCCTGAGTGATCCAGAGCCAAACAAGAAGAGAAAGAGAAAGGCAAAGAGAAAGAGGAATGTGGCTGGGAATGGGTGGATAGTCAGACAGTATCTGGTTTGTCAGGAAAGGAAGGCTTAATAATCTCTGCAGTCTGAGTGGCCTTAGCAGGAGTAGTCTGATACCCTTTTTACCTTTAGAAGGAGGGCGAGACTGCCTACAAACAAAGGCAGACTTAGAAGGGTAGTTCCGCTGAAATGCAGGCACAGGAGAAACAAATACGTGCTTAAGATCCTGTATAGCCTTCCCCTTGTCCAGAAGAGACTTAAATAAACCAGCAGCCGCTTCACCAAACAAAAGAGTATTATCCAGAGGAGCATCCAGCAACTTAGCCTTAATATCATCAGGCAAAGGTTGAAGCCGAAGCCATGAATATCTCCTCAGAACTGAACCAGAAGCAGCAGCCCTTGAAGAGGCATCTGCTGCATCATAACTACATTTAATAGAACGACGAACTACCTTAGAGGAAATCCCAAGCAAGGAAAGAGGAGAAGATTTATCCTCAGGGTCTGGAATATCAGAAAGAACCCAACAAGTCTGAGAAAGAAGAGCCAAGACATATCTAGAGATATGGGTCTAATAATTAATAGCCCTAAAAGCTAGGATAGATGAAGTATAAACTTTCTTACCCAGCCTATCCATGGTCCTACTGTCCTTGTCAGAAGGCAGTAACTTGGATGAAGGAAGCAATTGGGATGGCTTATCAGAGGCTACACACACCACAGAGGGGTCAGTAGTAGGACATTTAAACAAAAAGGAGCAATCCTCAGGCACCCTATAACACCCGTCAAACTTCCTGGGAGCAGGGGGTAAGTAGTAGGACATTTAAACAAAAAGGAGCAATCCTCAGGCACCCTATAACACCCGTCAAACTTCCTGGGAGCAGGGGGTAGAGAATCCAGTGCTTCAAAGGCAATGGAACAAACATCCAATAAAGCGGGCAAGATAGGAGGAATGGCCAGAGGTTTATGAGATTCCATCTGCAGTAACTCAAAGTACCTTTTATGGATATCCAAAACCTGGGCACAATCCCACTTAAAAACTTCCATCATCCTAGAGATCGTGTCCCCAAAGGAAATATCCTCAGAAGGATTATCTAGAGTATGAGAATCTTCCTCCTCAAACCCGTAGTCTAAAGGAGAAGGAATCTGGGTAGAATAATCAAGGGAGTCATCATCAGAATCCACCTCAGAAGAATGCAAGTCTCTGGGCCTTTTAGGGGAAGAGGCGGACCAAGGAGGAGCAGGAACTGAAACCCCTTGAGGAGGCCGCAGTGACAGTAAAGCATTAAATAACCACTGAGTGAAGGCCTGCCACTCACTTTGTAGATCCCTAGGAGCAGAAGAAACATGGTTAGTTTTCAGCTTCTTTTTTGAAGGGATAGCCAGCCTAGAAACCTGAGAAGGCCCAGACTCAGGACGGCATTCCACAACTGCAGTAGGGACCTCTTCCCTAAAGAGAAATTGTGTAACCCCACTAGACACCTTGGAAGCAGTCAACCATGGTTCCCGTTGGAATGTCCAAAACAGACTCCTGCAAAGCCTCGTCGGATGTGCTGCCTGTCAGATCCTCACTGGCCTCCAACCCAGATGCAGTAGAAGAATCTGACAAAACAACCGGGCTAGCCTCCGGGTGCATAATAACCTCAGGAGAAACTCCCTGCAGAGGCTGGATAGTGGAAGATTCCGGTCTTAACCTTATGCACCTTCTTCTTCTCAAACGGCTGACCCTCGGGGCAGGAAGTTCCATTTATAGAACCTGCAGCAAGAAACTTGCTGCTTCTCAAGGTACAAGGAAAGGGAAGAAAGCCTACTATGAAGAGTTTTGGGGGATAATCGCCTGATAAATTGAACAAGATGTATGGTCGTGAGCAGCACTAAGGCAAAAAAGACATGTATCTTGGCAGTCTTTATGGGGGAATCAGTCTCCCACACTGGCATTTACTCTTCCTGGATGACATTAACCCCAAACAGCGCAAAACAAACAGAAAAAGTAACCAAAATCCCAACTGGGTACTTATCTGCAACTGTGCGGACTCCAGCAAACAGGAATAAGCACAGAAAAACCAACAAACAGAAAAACAAATGTATGTAACAGATCAGCATTTAAAACAGCGTCCGGGCTGGCGGCAAAGAAGTTCTGAGGACGGTACGCCTGACTGTCACCTTTATGCCCTACCTTACGCAAGGAGTGCGCAGGTGACGTTCAGCATACCTTAAAACAACGGTAGACTTTTTGTAAACTGGCCGGATGGAGGGCTTCACGACAGGGAATCCCATTCGTAAGGAATACTTCAGCGGTGAATGTAAGGACACCTGCCTTTCACTGCATGACATCCTAAAATACTCCCCCATCCCCATAAACCTACACACTAGCCTTAAAATCTGACAACCACCACCAAATCAAATAACATCTCTGGAGACTCACTTCAAACTATGTCTCTGAACTCTGGAATAAATTGCCCCAACCAAAGAGACAGGCAGGCAGAATCTTACATTCAAACCTCAGCTGAAACAATTTCTAAGAGCGTCATGGCTTTGCCCTTGCATCCCTAAAGGGTAAACCATAAATGTGACCATCTCTCATCTGCACTCAATAAGCCTAAATACTAATAACCACTACTACAAGCTGCCTTGCCTAATACTCCTAGGAACTACCTCTTTTCAGTTAATCCCCAACAATAACACTAGCTCTGCACCCACGCAACTTATTTTCTAGCTAACCAGTAGTATCTATCTTTCTTATATCTGGGTAGTCTACTAGTCAACCTGCTACTACTGCTACTATAGTAAATTGGTGTCTAAATAAGATCTGACATGTATGTCAAAGAATATTAATTTTCATTTACTCCAGAAACATACTTAATCGAATGTTTAATGTAAGGCACATTGAGCTCCGTTTCTCTGTACTAATGTCAAAAATCATACGTTTATCTAAACTGAGTTGTAAGTTTGCTACAGTCTTTTTCTGTTTTGTGTATGTGGACCTTTTCTCCCCTGGCATCCACTGAAGATGGGTTATTTTAAACCCAGTCGGACTCTCCCAGTAAACAAAGGCAGTAAGTAAGTAAATACGTTGGTGATGTCAAGGCTTATTGTTATACCACTTTACAGTAATAAATTCCTTTCACTATCTTCTCAGCCTATTCTGTTGCACAAGTTCTTCATCCCTTTGGGGAGAAGGCCCTAAAGTAAAGCCTAGTTATCTCATACTTTGCTTCTCAGCTTTGTTAATCTGTACCACATAAAAAGAGGGATCTCTAAAATTACCTTTTCAGTCTCTGTTTGTACCTCTGAGTCATCTTGCATTTGGGAGTGGAGGACTTAGAACTGCTGTACTCATCATTTTCCACACCAAATCTTTTAAGTACTGAATCCAGTTCCAGTGACATCACCCACTTTGATTGTCTTAGATGGATGTCTCTCATTGTGACAGATGGTAAGCCAGCACTGGAGAACTCTGACAGGCAGCAGGTAAATAAAGCTTAGCCATATGAGTGGAAAAACAGATGTGCTGGTTGAATGAGAGGAAGAGTGAGGAATGTTTGCTGTTTTTGTCTTTCGCTGTGTTTGTATCCAGATCAAGGGATGTCATTGTCTCCCATTACTCATCCCTCATTAAGGCCAAACATTGAGTCTAATGACCCCTCTTTGGCATGCATCTCTTCAGACACACGCAACAACTGGAATGCCCACAGAGATACCATATTAAAAAGATACAGTATCTTGTAGAGGATACGGTTTGTCTGGAACAGACTCCTCATCCAAGTAAAATAAAGCTCATCCTTGTCCATTTTCAAACACAGCTTGGATCTGTGGATGGAAAAGAAACATTAACCCCAGGACTACTTCCGGTACTACTAATGGACTGAGGCCATCTCCTAAATGCTTTATCCCATTCATGGATCCCTCAAATTATCTTTAGTATGATACCAGTTATTCTCATTAGTGGTAATATATGATACTCGACCATGGGATGGGTAAGGCCAGTCTTTAACCAAATAGGATAGGTTATTTCAAGCACAAAAAGGGAACTTAGATAGGCTTAGAATGGCCTGCAAGGGCAGCTAGCCTTGTACTTCTACATGAACCTCTTTGAAATGCTAAGCATTAAGCAGGAAAATTTATGACCTTGAACAATTTCCTTTCTGCATTTGAAATCATACCTGTTTAGTATCAAGGGCAGTATGTTGTCTCATATGATGTCTCTTTGTCCACATTTTCTCTCTGATATATTGCTGAAAACTTTAAAATGTGTATGTATTTAATTTATTCAGTTGAAAGTATCAGAAAATTGAAGTCCTTTCTTAAGTAACGTATCAATTTACATTTGTGGATAAACATAGTAAAACAGTCTAATTATTTATGTTTGTAGTACAGATTGAACCTGTAGACTTTAGTGATAATCATTAAGTTTCAGTGTTAACATTGCTTCATTTGGCTGAATAAATTCATTTAAGACCTAGCAAAATGTTTTACTTTTCTTTGTGAGGAATTTAGTGTTTATATGTATGTGTGCATATTTGCTTATGTGTGCAGGGGGTGATGTAAAAGTCTACATGCATAAAAAAAAAAAATGACAATTTTTTTTTAATCTTTTAGCTACAGTCCTGGACACACCTGTGGCAGACAAAGGTAAGCTCCATAGTTTTCTGCATTTTCAAAACAGATAAGTAGAAAGTGTAAATATGAAGAAAAAACACTATAATTTACATAAACATGTTTTGTATATTTTGCATGTTTCATTTTTTTCACTACAAGATCGGTCCGTAAGTCTGATCTGAAGCACCAGTACTGGTTGTGCTTCCGTCCGTCCTTCTTGATAGTCCACTGTATTTCACAGTAGGCCTCCGCATGGTACTGGACCTGAATGCATAATTTTACTATCTTTTAAACAAACTGCCCACCCCTTTTATGTGTTTGTAATTACTAAGGTTAAGTTTGGAGCCTCATAGTAAGTAGTACTAGCCAGCTCCACCCACAGAGTAAAGATAGCTTCCTAAATGTCTGCATTGTGCTTCCCTGCTAAGTTAGAACACTCCATCAGCACCATCTAATGCAGGGTCATGATTATATTTTCAACTGAAAATATTAACTGTAAATTACACCAAGACACAAAACAGTTAATTATAAGATAAACTAATTACTTTTTGTAGAAACTGTTTTTTTTTTTTTTTTTTGCCATAGTGGCTGTTTGGTTATCTTAACAGGAATTTAGTGTGGTGTGCTGGAGACTGCCTAAGGTCTATTGATTTTGCCTAAATAATTGATTGATGTTTGTGTGTATAAGGTTAGTTTAAGAAAAGAAGTGTGATACACAATAAAGTTACATATTTAGTAGATTAAAATGTGTATTAGATGAAAAACAAAAAAATTGGAGTTCTTTGTCCATCTATTTAAATTCTCAAAACTGTTACAACACTAAACTGTTATGCTTAGTTCATAGGTTGTTACCAGGCAGCTGATCAAAGAGGCCACCTTTTGCATAGTCCCTGCAATTCCCAGTACTTGCTGTCCCTTCCCATGAGGGTTTGTTGGGTAAATCTGTGGTATCCTTTGGTTAACCTATCCATTCGTACATGTTATGCTTGAAATGAGTGAAGAACGTTTTGGAAGTTATGTATAAGATGTAAAACTGTTGCAGCCTAAGGCTGAACCCATTATGCAGTAACATGAGAAGTTGTGTTGCATAGTGTGAAGATAGGTGAAGGCTGCCAGCCTAGCCAGATATAATTTTGTAGATAATTCTGTCATTTGTAAATATTAATATAAGCCACAGGCTTGTTGTCTTAAATGGGAAAAAATGGTGTTAAATGTGGAACTGCAAAAATGTAACAACAGTGCACTCTGCTGTAGCAAAGCTGATAAGTCAATTCTTTGATGTCAAAACTTGGAGCCGAGATGTCTAGATAAAGGCAGTCTGCCTATTGTTTTGAGGCCAGAGTTAATGGCTAGAATTTGCATGTATAATTTATTTTATTGCCCCGGCTTCCTGACCAGCTGCAAGATCAAAGGCTATTAACCTCTGAGATTCTGTTAGCCTAGGAACCAGAAAGAAATTATGTAATATGAAATGAATCAGTGGTACTGTGTTATCAATTTAAGGACAGAAAGAATGAGAGCATTTGAACATTTGTCTTGAGAACATCCAACTCACCAATCTGCCTGTGTCTATATGTAAGTAGGATTTTAGAACTGTGTTTTCTCTTAGAAATAGCTAGGAATTAGGAAGATTAGACTGTGTTTTCCTGTGTTGATGTCAGAACTTTTCTACTGTATTATTTTAAGTATTTCTCTGTGATCTCTTGACTAGCACTGTTTAGTAAGAAGTATTGTCTTGTGTTTTTATTATTAAATATTTTTTAAACCTTTCAACTGTGGCTGTTTTGTGTAGAGATAATTTAAGCTCTAAGAGTACATTGCATGTATATCGTAATACTGTACCATGTCAGTCCAAATAAGTCTTGACTGTTCAGTTGCACTTTCCATTTGGATAATAATATTGCACAGTATAATTGGACACCCTTTCATAAGGGCCTTTGAGTAGCTGATGAATATTAGCTGGGTGGTGGCAGTGATTTCTACCGTATAGTCTGGGTAAAAGGGGCACAGCTGGAGAACCTGTGCTAGCCTTCCCCAGGAGTGTCTGTGTGGTTGTATAAACTCTTATCTCAAAGTGTGTGTGTGTGTGTGTGTGTGTGTGTGTGTGTGTGTGTGTGTGTCAGCTACTTGGGCAAGGACACGAAGCACTGGTTGGACAGAGAGGGTGCTGGAGGTTTTAGCTTACCCACTAGGCTGAGATCTGGACCCTATAGCTGTGCCAGTGGGGAGTCTTATTGGGGACCTGGAGAGGAAGGGAAAAACCAGCTCCAGACTGCTGTGATCTCTGTGTGCTCATAAGGGAAATTGTACTTTACTGTGTGTGTATTTATTATCATTCCCTTATATGGACGCCCCTCACTGCTGTTAGTGGTGAGGACTGAAGCTACTTGATTGCTGGGCCACACATACTATGCTTGTTTCTATAAAAAAAAACAGTTTTTTTTGAATGCTTAAAAATATCTTGCAAACATTGTTAATAGTAATCATGTTAACATTAATAGCAATTGTTCATCAAAGCTTATATTTTGCATGCTTGTTTATCTTATCAAACTCCAAAACCCAAGGTAGCTTTGATTTAGTATAATGTCCCTTATTTATATGACAAAGTACAGTATTGTGGCATTTTTCCTGTGTTTTATAAAACAAATGCAAAAATCTAAATAAAAAAAGTTTTTTATCTATCAGATTGTTTTTAAGTACAGAAGAAAAATATTCTGTTTTCTGTTTCCACTGCGTCTTTCCTTTGAGGATATTCACTCATGATTACTGTGATGTCCCTGCACTGGCCCAGTAAACAAGAAGCCTCAGTCCTCACAACTAACACCAGTGAGGGTCGTGCACATTGGGAGGATGACAGGCGCACACACAGTAAAGTACAATTTTCTCTTAAGAGCACACAGAGATCACAGTCAGTCTTTGAGATTTGATTTATATACAAACACACAGATACTCCTGGGGAAGGCTGGCACAAGTTAACTAGCTATGCCCCCTTCTGCCCAGACTATAGCTGCCACCAACCACCCTTACTCATCAGCTACTATAAGGCCCTTACCAAAGGGTGACCATTTCTACTGTATGTACGATTATCCAAATGGTAAGTGTGTCCAAGGCTAAGTCTATTTAGGAGTGGCCTATACAGTGTCACGAAATACATATGCAAGTACCTTAAGAGCTTAAATATCTAAACAAAACCAGTCACAATTAAAAGGTTTAAATACATTTAATAATAAATAATAAAAGAACAAGAGAATACTCAATAACTCAACACATTGACAGCAGAGTTCAGAATCATAGGAAATATTTTAAAACAACATGCAGGACACTCTCACATAAATACAGAAAACATCCAGACTAATCTTACTATATTTCTATCTCTAAAAGAAATCACTGCAATCTAAGTCTTACTTACAGAGCAACACGCAGGCAGAAGTGCTGGGTGAATGTTTCTAGGTCCAGAGACAAATACAAAATGCACAGACTTTCTCTCTGAGATAGTTCTTAAATTAATAATACACATTACTGCTGGGTTAGCTAGATGACATCACTACTTGATACTTGCCTCTAGTTCCCAGGCTAAACAGATACCAACAGAATTTAACATGTGTCTATGAAAAATACTTCTCTGTTAGAAGCTGACACTTATCTCTTAGCTTGCCTGAAACTGGAAGTCGTAAAACAATTAACACTTTTACATTTTAAACCTAGTAATTATTTATTTCTTAAGACAATAGAAAGAAACTCTAGCTTCAGACATTCTGTCTTCTAGCTGTGGTAAACACCATCGTAAAACTCTTTACTTGTCAACTTATTTTCTTAGAGTTTTGCAAGTTAAATGTATATTCCAGCCTTTACCATCAACATATACATTTGTATAGGCATGTAGCTTATACACATTTCTGCTCTTTTCCAGCAGGGTGCACTGTGGTTACAATCTTGAAGCTCAGTACAGAACATATATATATATATATTTTGCATTTCTAAGGCAAGCATACAAATCATATTACTATTCACAAATGACATATAATTATTTACAAAATTCTAGCTGGCTGGGCTGGCAGCCTTCACAATTATTAGTGCAGCTAATAGGTCATGGATTAAAAAAATAGTTGAACTTTATTGTTTCTTTCCCATTCCCATTGTGAACTTCAGACTCAGAAATGAGAGCCATAGAATTTCTGGGTATGTGATCAGTGGCTGTTTAACATTGAATATGATAATACATTCAGCAAAAATGCACCTTTTGTATGGCACATTTCTTTATTTTTTTACAAGACTGCTGACTGCCTGGTTGGATAACATTGCTTTAACCTCGGTCAGTAGCTGAACAGTGGGACTAAGATGGAGTAGGAAGATCAGGCACCATTTTTCAATGACATTTTTTAAAGCAGTTGTGTGCATTTGAGGATGATTTGGGGAAAATTATGAATTAGAAAAGAAGACTGAGAGAAACTAAAAAAAAAGGAAACAGGATGCCATGTCTGGAGTTATATTTTATTCCAAATGATAAGAACCACATGGAGGACACAGCAGAAGTAATAGTCGTTGTAGAGGTACATCTTGTAAAGTCAGGATTTTTGTGCATATTTAAAAATGTACAAACACTCAAGACTGTATTTTACTTGAAGGAATGTAGCATAATTAAGTAAGGATGCCACATAGATTTGTGATGGATCAGAAGCCAAACTGTCAGAAACAGAACTGAACACCTGGGTTCTAAATTCTAAGTACAGAACTCTATAATGTGAGATGTTTATCATTTTGATTCATGTGTAATTCAGAGGCATTTCTTTTGAGCCTTGGATTACCTGACCAGTCAGTGTATCTTGCTCTGTAACTGGCCAGTCACATGACAGCAATTAAAGTCCGTTGGAAAATTGGACTTCCAAGAGCAGTAATGGGAAGGCTTTCCTTTTGCATCTGCTTTCAATTGCTTGGCCATAGGAGAAGGTTCAGTATAACATTGTTCACACCTCTGCACCACTGAAGGGCTATTTTGGGACTTCAGGCTGCATAAAACATTGTAAACAAGTATTTTAAGAGTTGTTAAGCCATTTTGTTTGAGATTATGTCATCTCACTCCACCTTGCCAGAGCCACATTTCTTACTGACAATAACATACTTCTAGAAAATGCCTTTTAGTCTACTACTCTGCAAACACTTGAATTTTAAAACCAAACAGTTATTTTAACACTTATGAAATAACACTTTTTTTCTAGCATAGTTTGGAATTTCAAAACATTTTGTAAGTGGACTTTGCAATTAAAATGTTTTGAATACATTATATGCAGTCATTACAGTTTTTGGTGCTCACAGTTTCCTTTTGCCACATATTTTAAATAGCCTGCCAAAAGAAAACATTGTATTGTTTCATTGCAAACACCGTCTTTTAGATATGCAGCTCTTAGATCTTTGTGACATTTTGGGCCAAAGTCTGTCACAGTCATGATTATTCTCATGTGAAAAACTAATTCTGGGTGAGTTATCGTTTATTATTCTGAATTATACAATAAAGGATCATTACTATTCAAAAAAGAGCAGACTGATTGGACAACCCAACCAGTGTGCCCATTGTAAATCGAACCTATAGCAATAGAAAGAGGTCTGTCAGCTGTTCGCCTGGTCTTCCTATTGGAATATGCATGGTAGTGCCATCCAAAAGATGCACTCACATGCTTCTACCCTACAGGAATAAATAAGCACATTAAAGATCACATGCAAAAGGGCAAAAGAAAATTCTGCAACTGTTTTTCATTTTTGCCTTTGCCAAAAATCACCTTGTTGCTTTGTTATCCTTTTTTTTTTTTTTTTGATTAAGAAGTTAGTTTTAAGAATGCAACTTTTTTTTTTTGATAATAACTCCAGGTCACAAAAACTCTTAGCACAATGACTTGGGCAGCAGAAAGTAGAAAGGGCTGTTACCAAACTTAGGGAGCCTATAACAAGAAAAATAAGTAAAAATCCTGTAGAGGTATTAGAAATGTTTTGGAAATTTTATGAGCATCTGTATAAAGCAGAGGAAAGTGGAAATCAAGAAAAAGCACACATTGAAGTAATTGTGGAAGACTTCAATGTGCTAAGGTTGGAGGTTGATAAGGATCAACAATTAACAGCTAAGTAAGAGGGGGGGAGAGGAGATAAAATCGGTGCAAGAAATTCTCCAGGATGATGAATATCAGATGGTATTCCAGTGGAAGTTTGGAAGCTAGGAGAGAAGAAAGTGACCAAGATCTGAAAGATTTAGTTTAACAGTATTTTAAGTTCCAACATCCTGGAAGAAAGCTGTGATGGCTGTAATACCTAAAGATGTTAAAGACTCAACAGATCCAGCTTTGTATAGGCCCGTTTTAGTTTTAAATCATGATTATAAAATGTTTATGTCTGTAATAGCTAAAAGCATGGCAAAGTTGTTAAAATTAATACGTATGGATCATTGTGGTTGTGGAGGGAAGACAAACATTTGACAACATTAATAGAACGATGATGCTCCAGAGGGAAAGAGTATATAAGAAAATATCACTGTTGGTGGTGGTTCTTGATGAAGAGAAAGCATTAGACAGGGTAAACTGGGATTTTATGAGTAGGGCAGTAGAAGCATTTGCATTCATTGGTGCAGTAATAAGGTTAATTGGGAGGATGTATGAAGGATTGGAGGCAAAAATGAAAGTGAGAGTGTTCCTCTGATAAGTTGTGTCTTAACAGTGGAACCAAGCAGGGGTGTCCTCTTTCCCATTTGTTATTTGTGTTATATTTAGAGGCATTGACAAAGAAAATAAGGAACTCAAGAAATTCAAGGATATAATTGGTATGGTAATCAAGAAAAATTGGCTTTATTTGCAGACAATATCATTTTGTATCAGATAAAACCAGAAAAGTACATGTCAGTGTTGTGGAACAGTCTCAGACAGTTTTATATGTTTTTCAGGATATAAAACTAATGAAGACAAAACAAAGGCTATAGCTGTAAACTATGTGCTCACACATGAATTGGTTCAGCAATACCTATATTTATGGAGACACAATAAAATGAAGTATTTACGAGTCTGGGTTAAAAAGGATTCTGCTATGGCAGCTATCAATATGTGGGAAGAGACTCAAAAAGATCATAAAAACTGAGAAAATTGAATCTCTTGTTTATGGATACGGATAGCAAGATACAAGCAGTGAAAATGTTTTTAGACTGTTTAGTTTTATGTGCAAGTGGGGCATATTTTCTATCAACCAGAAGAGAAGTTGTGGATAGTAATTAATAAAAGAGTTGAAGGATTTTATCTGGACGGGGAAGAGGGCAACAGTCAAGTGTGATAAGTTTAACCTTCCAGTAGAACACTGCGGTTTAATATTACCTGATTTGAAGGAATATTTTAGAGCTACACATTTAAGGGTCATATAAATAACACAAGCAGAAAACTATCATTCAAAGTGGAAAGGGATGATGATGAAGAAGGGAATAAATTCAGGAAATAATGAAATAATAAAGTGGGATTTTGGATTCAGATCCTTAAGGAGAATAACAGGCGGACAGAATATTATATTCATATGGTAGCAGAAAGTATTCCAAGAACTAATCCAACACAAGAATGGAGAACGTAGTTTCTGTTGATAAGGATGACTGGAGTTAGGGTACACAAAACAGGCAAGAGGGGGCTGGCATTACCTGGAGAAAACTGGCAAATGAACCAATGCATTGAGAGCAAATAACTAGAGAGGGAAAGATAATAGAATAGGAAGAGGCCAAGAAGATGCAGGTTAGAGACTGCCTTCTCTATCAGGGATTGATGTCAGACTGCAGGCAAAGAGAAAAGGATGGGGGAATGCTAAGCGCAAGACCTGCTCTGGTAGAGTCTTTAGATGAATTTGAAACAGAACGTCTAGAAGATTTAGGATTTTTGCTTGGAAGTGTTTGCATAAGTATTTTATATTCCAGGTGGACTCCAAAGAATTTTTCCTCAGATAGATGACAAACGTTGGGGGTGTGATGGGAAAGAAAGAGGTAACTGTGAACATATGTTTTGGGAGTATAATGCGTTGGCAGGCTTTTAACATTTCCTGCAGAGTATGCTGTCAGAAATATTGGGTGAGCAAATTGGTATATTTAAGGAAATTATTTTTTTTGGGGGGGGGGAGATACAGGACCTGAATTTCCTAGACATATTAAGGCCTTGTTAAGTTTAATTCTGGTGACTGCCAAAAAAAGCAGTTACTAGAAAATAGAATTGAAAGTCTAAACCAACTGTATTTTGAAGTAGTGCATATTGTAACAGATAAAAGAACTGAAAGTGGGATCTTTAGAAAATGGTAGGAGCAAATCGCATAGAAAAATGGAAATTGTGGGTAAAAAATATTCAGAATAACATTTTGGAGGGGGAGTGAGGTGTACTGGATGGCAGGAATTGAGCAATTTATGTAATGTTGGATTGATGATAATTGTATAAAAGAATGCATGTGGTGTATAATATTTGTAACTGTGAACATGTTAACATGGTTTGTTTCTTTTATATAAATGTATGTTCTGATATGTCTTAAATGATAATTCAATAAAGGTGTTTAAAACAAGTTCGTTTTAAGCAAAAATAAGACTTTTAAAATTGTTTTATGTGCTTGTTGACATCTGCTACCATCCTGGAATATCACTATTCTTTTATTGACTTCAGCCATCAGTGATTAGACAGAACAGCACGTTTTATAAAGAACAGTCTCAAAATATAAAAGAAATACCTGGAAATTATGCAAAAAATGTAAACTGTTGGGAGAGGGGGGCAGAGACACTAACTTTCTGTGCCCTATTTCCATGCACATATACAGCATGTGTAGTATGTCATTTGGGTGCCCAATACTACCAGAAGCCGGCAGAAGAGCACTAAACAATTTTTATATAAAGACATTGTATAGAAAAGGTAATAAAATGGGAAGAGGCCAAGAAGGCATTTGGATTTGTTTTCTTAAATAATGTCATTGTATAATAGCAATAATCCATGCTTGCATGTGTGTAAAACTGGATTTATCCACAGTTGGCTTTGTTTAATCACTCAGACTTTCCCCTCATGATCAAACCATGCCAACCACTGTTTACCCACACCCACCCATGGATTATTGCTAAACTAGAAACCAAAAATAATAAGGTTGTCAAAATAAGCATTTGTAAATAAACAATCTGCAGCTAAAAATATATCTTTCATTATTTGCTATTGGGCTTTTAATGTCTTTCACAAAACATAGCTGAGGGTCATAGAATGGTGAATGGTTGCTTTACTTTAATATATCTTACTAAAATGGACTGCCCTATCCTGAAAGTTAAGTTGCTGGCATGTCTGTTTGTAATCTGTATGTTATTTTCATTGTATGCCATTGTTTCAGGTTCCTCTTCCTCACAACTTCATCTGTTTTTTCCTTGTGGTATAAATTCACATTTAAAGAGCAGTCTTTTTGGTATTACAACTGTTATTGAGGGTTTGGAAATTCTCTTCTCTTTGATTTTCATTTTCATATTTGCAACCGTAAAGGCCTTCTTGTGTTAACTATAGATGTCTTTGGAGTCGTGCTTTATTGAGCTATTCTTTGAGAATCACAAACTGTTTGAATTGAGATTTTTTAAGTTATGGTCTATTTTCAGATTTGATGGTGGCAAATAGGATGTTGAGAAAATCTTGTCCAGTACATGGATAACATTTGTTTAGTATGGTTGTTAAAGGCTGTATACCTATGAGTATGAATTACTCATCTTTCAGAGTTAGCGTGTAGTCCCTGTTGTAGTTTGGCTCATAAACGTCTGTACCAATATTCACCTAAGCTGCATTTTTGGTAATGCTGACTGTTTTACCTTAATACTGCATGCTAGTTGTGTGACAAAGTATTCATAGACTCATAGGTAGTTACTAGACCAATGATCTTTGAAGATTTTAAGAAGCCAAGCTTTACATTTCTGTGATAGTTTTTAGCATTTATATTTTGCAACAAATTGCCCAGAGATGGTCTGAATATGGATATGTTGAGACATATGCTTCTCCTATTTTTGAAGGACAGGATTACTAAACGGGGTAATTTTGCAGAGGGTAAGAGAAATACTTTGGTTTAAGTGGAGTGGAAGACAGTTTCATAGAAGCAGTATCTCTGTAATACAAACAAATCCCTCCAACATGTTCTCTTCATTTTGCAAGAGACATTGAGATCGCTTAAGCATGTATTTATAATCCAACTGGACTTGCAAATTAAATAGGCCTGGCAGAATAGGGTCTGTGGAAGCTCTGTCCATGAGGCAGAACTATTCTGTCTATTCTACCTCTTTTTTTTTTGGGGGGGGGGGGGGGGATTTTTATTTGCTGAAAGGATGTTGTTAAAATAATAACCATATAAAAACAAAATATAAGTATTCAATTAAACACTAATACATTTTGATGAAGGTCACAAAATCAGTCATAATTAAATGTATAATCATTTCTGATTCAGCTTCAGTGCATTAATGAACTTCTTACCTTTATTTATGAAATGATTAATATTTTATAAGTTCAACCAACTGATTTCAAAAATTAATGACACTGAAAAGCAGGAGGTTTGTGGTTCATTTTGACTTTGAAATGCAGTTAAGTCCTTCATTTAACCCCGTCCCTCATCTTAGAGCAATTGCACTACATCACTTCTGCTTTCAGCTTAAGGTTGTTATCTCTGCTACCATACTTGATAAATTGGCTCACTTCTGCATACCAGACAAATGCTTGAACAGATTTAACAAAAGGGGAGTCCTTTATTGTGAGTTAAGTTACAGATGTTAGATACAGGGATTTAATATTCACATGTGTGAAGATTGGATGCTTTCATATAACAGTTACATCTCAGACACGGACTTTGTGGGTGTGTGTGGGTGTGAGCTTGAAATGTTATAATGGTCTCAAACTCTTGATCTTTGGACCTCAAGTAGCCCTCAAACCAGCATAGTTATAGATAAGGGAAGTGACTGCACTACTTTTCTAGCTACACTACCTGCATTTCTTTTTGTTTTGGAGAGTGTGGCCCTTGCCTGAATTTTGCTAGTCCTCATACACCACCAGTGGCCATGTGAGCTTGAGACACCTGCTTTAGAAGGACGTGCCATATCCTAGCCAAATAGGTCAGCCCCCTCATGTCCAAAGATGCTCACAATGCATACATGGACCTCCTGGAAACGCATAACATCCAATCTAACACCCTACTCTTGAGCGACTTTAATTACCCCTGTATAGACTGAGAATCCTATATGATCTCAAATCTACAGGCACAGAGATTCCTGGCCTTCCCAAATGCAAACACCCTTGACCAAGTAGGAGTATGCCCACTAAAGGCTCCAGCATACTGGACCTGTTCTCCCACCAATGTCCTGTCCTCCCTGGTAAGGTTTGACCATGAAGCTGTCTCCTTCTTCAAAATCCAAATCAACTCCATAACCTCATTAAAACCAGTAACAGCTAGGAACTATTCCAAGACAAAGGACCTTTTGAGAAGTAATGCTTTGTCAAAATTCAGTGCCTCTTCAAACCCTTAGAACACACCAGTCTATGCTGAATTCCTCTCAGAAACTCTGTACTACCATGTCATTGGCTGCATAGATGCTGCTGCACCTACTAGAAGTAAGCTCAGGACTACCCCCAAAAACAACCCCCTTGTTGACATTCCAAATTAAACAGATATACAACAAAAGGAAAACAATTATGACAAAAATCAGAAATAGTAATTCCCATAAAGATAAAAGCTCTCATCAAACTAAATGGACAGCTAAGAGGGCTAATTAGTCAAGCAAAGCCAGTGTTAAGGTTAAGATAGCCTGCCACGTGAAAGACAACCATAAGGCCTTTTGCAGCTATGTCAGAAGCCTCTAGGGCAGTACACAGCAGTGTGCTGAACTGGTTGCCACATTCACAGAGCCTGGTGATGTAGCAAACCTGTTAGTGGACAAATTAAGTTCCAACTTTACCCTCACAGCCTCAATTATTCCCCCCAAATACCCTCAGATATAACCCCTTTAGCTGGAACTAGGGAGCATGTAGTGGCTGCACTCACTAAAGCCAAGAATATAGCATGAATGGGCCCCAACAATATTCCAGGATGCCTCCTAACAGTCTAAAATCTGACTTGTCAGAAACCCTGGAGTCATTATTTAATTGTAGTCTTAAAACAGATCCCCTTCAGAAGATCAAAAGCTCAAAACACTGAAAATCAAAATATCTAAAATTTAAAATACTGAAAATGGAATTTGCCCCTTTCCCAGTGTTGTATAATCTTGGAGTTGATATATATAATTAGGGGGGTGAGGGGGGCTTGCCTCCCCCACATGAGGAGTGTAGGGGGGCTTGCCCCTGTATTAAAATTATTTTTATTTTGAGTTTTAGATATTTTGATTTTCAGTCTTTTGAACTTTTGATCGTCTGACATAGACCCCGTAAAACAGGCATTGTGCCATGTGGATGGAGGACTGTGACAGTCATCCCCCATCATAAGGGAAGACCTTCAACAGATCCTGGAAACTACAGAACCATTAATCTGGCTAGTGTTATTTGCAAAGCCATGGAAAGAATTATCATGGAAATTATCATCAAGGACATATGAAATCTCCAGACCTGGCTCAAACCCATTCTGGCTTTGTCAGATGAAGGTCATGCTTACTGAATCTGGTGGACGTCTTTGAAAAGGTCCCTAAGGCAAAGGATGAGGGGACAATGGTGCATACAGCCTACCCAGGTCAAGCTATAGCATTTGATCCAATATCCAACTTAGGCATTGTCAACAAACTTACAGAACTAGGTGTAAACCCCTTAATAATATGCTGGATAGCTAGCTGGCTCACTGATAGGAACCAGGAGGTTAGAATGAGTTAGGCTATCTCCACAAAGAGGCCAGTCACCAGTGGAGTCCCACAGGGCTCTGCGCTAGGCCCACTCCTCTTTGGCAATTATGTCTCAGATGTCAAAGCCAATGTCAGAGGCCTCTGTCTAATGAAGTTCACATATGATTGCAAACTAGGAGCAGTCATTAAATCCCCGCAAGATGAGAGGACCCTTCAGGAAGGTCTAATGCAGACAAATGCTTGGTGCCAAAACTATGGCTTAAAACTCAATACCAAGAAATGCATTATAGTACATTTTGGGGAGTCTTCTACCCAGATAACCATGTCATCAGTAAAACACCCCTAAAAAGTTGATTCACTAGACAGGGATGGGGGAACTCATATAGAGAGTAACATGGCCTTCGACCAACATGTGTCCAAGGTAGTAAATCCATTTTAGCTTACTCAACTTATAAGCAAAAGCATGGCATTTAGGTCCACTGTACTCGGCCCTCATCAGACCAGTCATAAACTGTAATGCCCCCTTTGGTATGTACCTGACCAGACTGGCAGCAACTGGAATGTCCACAAAGGTTCTTTGCAAAAAGAATACAGGGAGTAAACGCAATGTCCTATACTGATTGCCTCAAAGCCCTGTCTCGTTACTCAGTATCATACAGACTTCTGAATGGTGATCTTTGTCTGGTATACAAGGCATCCCTGGATCCTGTTTTGATTAACTTTCTGTACATCCGCAAAATGAACAGCATCAGAACTACTGGATTAAAAGATCTAAATTTTGCTTGCAACATAGGACAAATTGGAGAGACAGATACGTTTCTGAGAGAATTACCATTCTCTGGGACAGGCTCCCCATCCATGTGAAGCAGAGTTCCCCTCTAATCATGTTTAAGTACAGCTTGAACCAATGGAAACTCAGGATGTGCAGAACATTAGTTAAATCCAGAGAAGGTAATCAAGTTGTAACCATACCTCCCAACTGTACCAAATTACTCGGTTTTTACCGAGTTTGGGGGTACAAATAATGGGGTGCCACTATTCCCGAGTGGAACCCCTTCATTTCCGATTTTTTTTCTTTGTTTTTTTTTTTATTTTTTGCGCTTTGTGAGCTGACGTCACCACGCCCATGATGATGTCAACTCCGTCAGAGCTAACAGCCTGCCGAAATTGAGCTCAAGAAGCTCACATTTCTGGCTGGGGCTCGCCTTGCTATTCAAATGCTTTTGCGAGCGGGAACGCACTCCCTGGCTGGTTCAAATGCTTTGCAAGTGGGAACGGCACTCTGGGAGAACGAAAGGATTTGCAAGCAGACTTGAGTATTTCTGAAAGGATTTGCAAGTGGACTTGAGTATTTCTGAAAGGAAGGAGGATTTTATATTCATGAACGGAAGAAGGGCTGGCAGGTTGTGGCTGTGCAATGCAAGAGAAATGGACTTGAAGTAAGGAAACCTTTATTGTGAAACAGAAATTATGTTTGGAAAAGGGTGTGTGTGTGTGTGTGTGTGTGTGTGTGTGTGTGTGTGTGTGTGTGTGTGTGTGTGAGAGAGAGAGAGAATTATTAGCAACATACAGCAGGTAACATATTTTGTAAAAATTTAGTGATATGGTTTCTCAGGCACATCTTTTGTGTGTGTTTAACTGATCAAAGATTCAGTCGAGTACTGTAGCTGTGATCGCATGATTGGTTCTTCCATAATACGTGGCAGCATAGCTGTACAACTCTAAGCTAGAGTAGTAGCAGAGAGCGATAAAGCTCAGACTATGTCTCAAATGACCTAGGTTTGATTACAATCTTGGGCATTTGATTGTGCTGGCAGTTGCAAATTAGTATGGCCTTCCTTTGGGAATGAAATTCACTTCGGCACATGTCACAGCTTATCACCAGTGAATGCCAGAGATGTACAGATGCTGTTATCCTCAGTGAGTTGGAGCAGTGGCTGATTCAGCACAGAATTGGAATAATATGCCAGCATACCCATTGCACTTCTGTTACTGAGATGTGAAATGGTGCACACAGGGGGACAAGAATCAAGGCCCCTGTTCCTCAGCAAAGATATGACATTGTCCTAGAGTACCTCAATCTCCTCACTGGCCCTCAGCATGGATCAGAGTTAGTCTGGGGAAGACTTGTTGGGTTGGGTAACCCAGTGAATGAAGAGAGGTACTTGTGGGCAGCTGATGGTCTTTTATAATGTACTGCTTTTTATCTTCTCCATGAACTATATTTGACCTTGTCTCAGCTGTTTTTGTCTTCAGTGTGTGTGTGAAAATGCCCCCATTGTAATACACCTGGTGACTAGAGGTACTCAGGCTCGAACCCTGTCCCTTGGTTACAAGGTAAAAAGAGCCAAAGTCCCTATCCACCACCACTTGTAAATTTTGCCTAATATTTTTGATCTGTTCCTCATAAAATCTGTGGTTTTCAGAATTTTTGTGGCAAATCACTGCAGGATTGAATTCATTAAATAATGACAGGCATTTGAATTTCAGACTTCATATTCTTCAGAAAATAAATGGTAACACAAAACCTTTTATTCTAGCAATTTTCTATGTTTATAAGATCAGTATTTGAAATTTGCCCCTATTTTGGGGCTGTAGTCCCTCGTCATTGGCTTTGTCCAGGTTTTTTGTGCTAAGAGTTGAGAGCTATGGTGAAAAGTGAGAACTGAATTTGTATTCCCCCATTATTGGCTTTGTCCAGGTCTTTTGTGCTAAGAGGTTGTGAGAGCTATGGTGAGAAGTGAGAACTGAATTCACTAAATGATAGCCATTTAAGATTCAGTCTTCCTATATTTCAGGAAACTGCTGATTTGGCATAGTGGTATGTTGCTCTGACACTAGTGCACAGGGTCCTGGGTTCAAGACTTGCCAGTGAAATGCATGGTGATAACACATTTTATTTTGGCAACTTTCCAAAATTATACTAGCAATGTTTAAAATGTGCCTCCCCCCCCAAAAAAAAAACCCTGAAATTGAAAATAGGTGCAAGAAGCTGTGCAAGATGCCTATGGCTTGCACTACTGTCATTGTATTTTTAGTGTGGGTGTGGAAGTAGACTTTTATGATGGAAATGTTCTGAATCGGGCAGTTTTGTCATTATTAGTTCATGCACTTTGTTTCATTGCCTATAGCCTACTGGAAAAATGTTCAAACAATAAATGTAAAATGCGCTCTAACAAGTGTGCTGTATTATACAAGGAATATAATTTAATAAAGTCAGGAAGATGTATCAAAGAACACATGTATGTTTCTTGTTTTGTGTGCAAGGGGCCAATGATTTGAAAACAGCCCAAAGGTAATCTTTATCTACCACTGGCCAGATGCATTTTCTTTGGATGTGGTGTAGGTTTCAATGCTGTTTCAATGAATGTGAGTTTCAAGGGCAGAGAAGTTTTAATGCCAAGTCTATTTTCATTGTGAGACAGTGTTGCTTTGTTTAGCAGATGTCTATTAGTGTTTGTTCATTGTGCTGTAAAATGTAAAACTAAAATCCAAATAATCATTGTAGAAATAAAGCAGTATACACACATTAGTGTTTATGGTAAATGGGGTGAAATAGACATGTAATGGGACATTGGAATGGCTGCAGGGGGACTCTGGTGCCTTATTTTAGTTGTCTGTTCTTCAGTTTGCATTTGAAAGTTGGTATCCCACAATTCCATTGGAGTGGGTGGGGGTTACATAATTATGTACGCAGATTTTATGTTAATCAGCGTACAGATTTCTACCTATTTTTCATGGGCCATGTCTAGATTTTTGATGTTTCCAGGTTGAGAGGTATGGTTGTAACTTATAATTTGTTAGTGTGTCTTAACATAGCACTTTATGAGACAGATATTGGGGTTAAATGAAAATGTGATAACTTTATTAAAAACCGTTTTATAGTGATGTGTTATGAAAGGGGCTAACAAGAGGAAAGATGTTAAATTAGAAATACAGCTCTTGTATGCAGTTAGTATGCCTTAGAGGCTGAGGTTTAGCAAACTGTTAAAAGGAAAGCAAGAGTGTGTGTGTGTGTGTAAGTAAACATGTCAGACATTTATGTTCTGACACATACTAATGACAGCAGCAATTTCCACCACAGTTCAGTTTTACTGTTAAATGTTCTGTTTATTTCTTACTGTTAACCTTATGGTTACTAGTATTCAGAACAACATATTGTCTTGTATGATAACTACTTCATGTCATGAATAAATGTAGTGCCAACATTATAGAAACCCCAGTAAACTTTTAAGTACTGTTAACTTTCTGAGACCATCATCATGCTGGATTTGGTATAAAACTATCATAAAATCATGTGCTTCCAGTATAACATACATTTATTTCCATTCAGTATACCTATTTTTTGTCCACTGATAGTTACCCTGGGAAAATTTCCTAAGTGCTTGTCTGATAAAAAAAACACAATCCAGTTTCAGACTCATAACATACGGAGATGGATAACTAAATTAGCTAAGTCTACATTGTCCTTGTTGAAGGTGTATGGGAATTTTGTTAAATCCATTCTCTCCCTGGACAGGGATAACCCCCTGTATCTAGTGTTATGACAAGATTCTACAGTACCCTGCCCTTGTGGGGGAGGGAGTAGATAAAGGAATGGATAGGTTAATGGGGGAAAGGTAGATGTCAGTGGTAGAGGGTCACAAGTTAAAAAAAGTATATATTGGATTAAAATCAACTGAAAATAAAACATATATATATTTTTTCTAAATTTAGTACTGCAAACAGGTTACTGAAAGCTTGAGCGAGATTTCTGAATAAAACATGTAATTCATGTGACACTGAATTTGCCTTGGATAGAAATTTAGAAGTATTTGTGTTATTACTTTTCATTTCTTAAGTAACTGTAAAACATATTAACCAATAATGGGGCTGAGATATTTTTGTTTTTTTAGGAAAAGTATATTATTTTCAGTAATATAAATATTCAAATAAGGTAGCATCTGGAATTTTGTAGGCCTGCATTTAGTTTTGGTGATGCAAAAGTGGAATATGCATTTCTGGGAGCCTTAGGCTACCACATAAACTGTGTGCATTATTTTTAAATACTGGAAAATAAATCCCTTGCTTAGTTGCTGAGTAATGAATTTATGTGGTAAATTCTCCTTGGAAAATATTTATTTCAGTAATAAATATCTTATGAAAGGGGAGAAAATTAGACTTAGTCTTTTTATCAAATTTTTTATGTATTATTCCAGACCTTAATAATACTGCGTTCACTGAAGTTCCTGTAATTTTGAGAAAATATTATACTTAAATATTTTAAAGACTTCATTATTTTAACAGGTTAGAGATCCATATTATTTAAAGTCTGGTATTAATCATGTCAGTGGAACAAAAAAGCTTTGTTTGTACTTAAATTAAAATTAGAAACATAAACAAACCTATGTGCTGAATCTATATTATTTGATATATCAATTATGGTCATAAACAGTGTTATTACATAATTCCTTTAGTGTAGTGCCTGTACGGAGTAAACGCTCCCACCAAAAAAGCCAAGCAAAAGAGTGTAAAATAAAATAGATACGGTAGTAGCGACACACAGTAGATACACCAACAGTTCATCTAACGTCCCCAGAACATCAGTAGTCCAAATAAACCAACAGTTAAATACTGTAGAGAAAAAACGAAGACTCGTTCAGCTCAAGGATGGATTTTATTAAAATAACAAATGAATGCAGGTTAGCGCTTTCACCGTACGGCTTCTTCAGACCTATTGACATTCCTGAAATCCTCCAGTTTAAATCTAAAAACTGGCGGGAAAAACATTCTCTCTTAAAGTGCCAACTCTAAGACAAATATATAAACAGATATACAACTTCTCTAAAACATGGGATCGTAATTACATACACATATACCACAACATATGATTTATGAATAAAAATGAATGAAAATAAAAATATATATATATATCTCTGTGTATATATTAAAAATGTGTATATATATATATATATATATATATATATATATATATATATATATATATATATAAATATATATATATATATATATATACAAGTTATGTATAAAGCCTTTGTACATGCATATATGAAGGCAAATACATGTACTTAGAACCTATAAGTATATGAATGTAAAAAGTTTGTGTATATGTGTAAAACAAGAAGAATATATGGCTATAATGAATATATATATAAAAGACATAAAAATATATGTTTGAGCAGACCATATAAATATTGTAAAAGGCAGACCATTCAAAATAAAAAATAATGGGAATATATCGACATAATAACCTTCATTATACTAATAAAAGCCTGAAATATCAGGCTCTTAACCTCCTTGACTTAAGGAAGGGTTTGATCGGGACCTTACCATTAAGACCTGGATGTAAATCAGACCTCAATCTCATAATCCATGTAGTTTCTCTAACTTCAGTGTATGTCCTAATATCACCTCCTCTCAGTCCTATACAAACCTTCTCAACTATCTTAAATCTAAAGGTATGAGACTCATCATTTTCTGCCACATGTTTCGCTATGGCATTGACCCTCGAGGCTATCCTGATGTTGTACATGTGCTCACGCATCCTATCTCTTAAACACCTATTGGTTTTCCCTATATAAAACGCGTGGCAGGCTTCACAACAAGCTAAATAAACCACATCTGTGGCCATATAATCCCCTCTAGCCCGAAACGGATAAGACCTCAAATTGATGGGATGCGTAAAAGTAGGATCAGGATCAATCAAATGGCAAAAGTTACAGTGACCACAAGATAGTGTGCCATAGGGTGTCTCCATCTCTCCTTCTGATGTCCCTTTAGGGTAACAGAGCAACCTCTTCAAATTCTTTTTATTTTTTATAAATAAACCTTGGGGCTATACCCACAATTTCCTTAACTTCTGGGTCTACTAATAAAATGTCCCAGTGTGTTCTAATAGCATCCTTAATTCGACCTACATCTTTAGTATAAAAAATTGGACATGCCACTTTATCATATTTCATTCCTCCTGGGATCAACCTATGCCTAGAATCACTAACACTATCCATATTACTAGAAAAATAGGGAGCTGCTGCCCCATGTCTCAATGTATCTATGCCTGCCACTCCACTATCTATATCACTAATGCTATAGCCACGTGCCGTGAACCTCTTACACAAATCGCCCAACTCATTCCTAAAACCTGAGTCAGTGGGGTTATACCTAGACATTCTCATCGCTTGTCCCCTAACAATATTATTGTAGATATATCCTGGATGCATACTATGGCAATGTAATAAGACATTTTTGTGGCATGGCTTCCTATAAAGCCCTGTATTTATCAAACCATTGTCTAATTTCTCAACATAGATATCTAAAAATGGTATCTTCAGCATAGAATATTCAAAACTGAATTTAAGGTACTCAGTAAAAGAATTCATCTCATCAACAAATAGTTTCAAGTCATCCAATGATCCTTTCCACAAAAGGAACAGGTCATCTACAAAATGTCTGTAGAAGGGCACTGATCTCATGAAATTGGGCATCTGAAACACAAACCTGTTCTCCCATTCAGCCATAAAAAGGTTGGCGTAGCTATTGGCACAAGATGTGCCCATAGCTATGCCATCCCTCTGAAGATAAAATTGTCCTTCAAAGCAAAACACATTGGATTCTAAAACCACCTCTAAAAAAGTCATTAACAGATCAATCTGTGTTTCCTCTATTCCTGACTGCCTCTTAAGATAGCTACCCACCATTTCTATTCCATCAGCATTCGGAATAACCGTAAATAGTGAGTGAACATCCATGGTAACAAAAATATAGTCATGATGTTCAGATGCTCCCCTACTATAATCATAAAAATCTAATAAAAACTGTCTGGTATCCCTCAAGATAAACTCAGTAGCATCGACTACTGGCCTCAAAAATTTTTCTATATAAATGGAGAAGGGTTCAGTGGACCAGCCCCTCCCCACAACAATGGGTCTGAGAGGGGGATGTTCCCTGTTCTTATGGATCTTAGGGGGGCCATGTATGATAGGAATAAGTGGATGGGTCACTTCCAGTGACCTAGACAACTGTATGTCTATCACACGGCTCTTGACCAAATCATCCAACATACGCTGTATCCTATCAACAAAGCTATCAATCACTTCCCGACCTATAGGGACATAGAATCTAAATCATTCAACACAACAGGGAACAATGTGCCAATAGCTACGCCAACCTTTTTATGGCTGAATGGGAGAACAGGTTTGTGTTTCAGATGCCCAGTTTCATGAGATCAGTGCCATTCTGCAGATGTTTTGTAGATGACATGTTCCTTTTGTAGATGACATGTTCCTTTTGTGGAGAGGATCATTGGATGACTTATTTGTTGATGAGATGAATTCTTTTACTGAGTACCTTAAATTCAGTTTTGAATATTCTATGGTGAAGATACCATTTTTAGATATTTATGTTGAGAAATTAGACAATGGTTTGATAAATACAGGGCTTTATAGGAAGCCATGCCACAAAAATGTCTTATTACATCGCCATAGTATGCATCCAGGATATATCTACAATAATATTGTTAGGGGACAAGCGATGAGAATGTCTAGGTATAACCCTACTGACTCAGGTTTTAGGAATGAGTTGGGCGATTTGTGTAAGAGGTTCACGGCACGTGGCTATAGCATTAGTGATATAGATAGTGGAGTGGCAGGCATAGATACATTGAGACATGGGGCAGCAGCTCCCTATTGTTCTAGTAATATGGATAGTGTTAGTGATTCTAGGCATAGGTTGATCCCAGGAGGAATGAAATATGATAAAGTGGCATGTCCGATTTTTTATACTAAAGATGTAGGTCGAATTAAGGATGCTATTAGAACACATTGGGACATTTTATTAGTAGACCCAGAAGTTAAGGAAATTGTGGGTATAGCCCCAAGGTTTATTTATAAAAATAAAAAGAATTTGAAGAGGTTGCTCTGCTACCCTAAAGGGATATCAGAAGGAGAGATGGAGACACCCTATGGCACACTATCTTGTGGTCACTGTAACTTTTGCCATTTGATTGATCCTGATCCTACTTTTACGCATCCCATCAATTTGAGGTCTTATCCGTTTCGGGCTAGAGGGGATTATATGGCCACAGATGTGGTTTATTTAGCTTGTTGTGAAGCCTGCCACACGTTTTATATAGGGAAAACCAATAGGTGTTTAAGAGATAGGATGCGTGAGCACATGTACAACATCAGGATAGCCTCGAGGGTCAATGCCATAGCGAAACATGTGGCAGAAAATGATGAGTCTCATACCTTTAGATTTAAGATAGTTGAGAAGGTTTGTATAGGACTGAGAGGAGGTTATATTAGGACATACACTGAAGTTAGAGAAACTACATGGATTATGAGATTGAGGTCTGATTTACATCCAGGTCTTAATGGTAAGGTCCCGATCAAACCATTCCTTAAGTCAAGGAGGTTGAGAGCCTGATATTTCAGGCTTTTATTAGTATAATGAAGGTTATTATGTTGATATATTCCCATTATTTTTTATTTTGAATGGTCTGCCTTTTACAGTATTTATATGGTCTGCTCAGACATATATTTTATGTCTTTTATATATATATATTCATTATAGCCATATATTCTTCTTGTTTTACACATATACACATACTTTTTACATTCATATAATTATAGGTTCTAAGTACATGTATTTGCCTTTATATATGTATGTACAAAGACTTTATACATAACTTGTGTATACATATATATATATATATATATATATATATATATATATACATTTTTAATATATAGACAGAGATATATGTATATTTTTATTTTCATTCATTTTTATTCATAAATCATATGCTGTGGTATATGTGTATGTAATTATGATCCCATGTTTTAGAGAAGTTGTATATCTGTTTATGTATTTGTCTTAGAGTTGGCACTTTAAGAGAGAATGTTTTTTCCCGCCAGTTTTTAGATTCAAACTGGAGGATTTCAGGAATGTCAATAGGTCTGAAGAAGCCGTATGGTGAAAGCGCTAACCTGCATTCGTTTGTTATTTTAATAAAATCCATCCTTGAGCTGAACGAGTCTTCGTTTTTTCTCTACAGTATTTAACTGCTGGTTTATTTGGACTACTGATGTTCTGGGGACGTTAGATGAACTGTTGGTGTATCTACTGTGTGTCGCTCCTACCATATCTATTTTATTTTACACACCAATGTTATTACATAACCTGCAAAGGAAATAATTTTACCTTACTATTATTAATCTTCAGAAAATAGAATAATACTCCAATGCATCTCCATTTTGATTCCTTTGGCTATAAGTTTTTTACCATGTTAAGTTGTCAAGTTGTGTTTACACTCTACTGGGGTATTATTCTGTCTCTGTTTTTGTTTAAGTCAGAGTTCTTTATATTGCACATTATTCTGTTATGTTGTCATTTCTCTTTTTTTTTTCTTTTGACAGCACAGAAAACTGAATCTCTCTGCTGTAATCCCATATATATTGTTTGTATTACTGTAAGTGTTCCTCTGGCAGAGTGGTTTATCTTTTTTTTTATTTTTGCACAAGTTTTTCCCTTAGATGGCATAGTCCTTTATGTTGGAGTTGTTACTCTCAGTATCTACTAATTGATCTAATACTTTCTTTCCTATATGCCTTCATGTAAATTGCTTATTATTCACTTTCTTTCATTTGTTCGCTCTTTACATTCTTTGTCACATCTTTTTTACTGTTATTGCATTTATGCTTTTTTTGTCTTACCCACTTCTATTTTTCCCTACATCATCCACATTTTCAGTGGTATGGAATGTCAAAGATTTTTCCTAGAGTCTAGGACTGACACACGAATGGGCGTTTCACTGAATCCTAAATGGCCGGGCATACTTCCGCGAAAGTATGCCTGCAGGTAGAGGGAGTTGTGGGGGAGTGACTGTTGCGGAGATCGTACTATGGTGCGGATAAGGGAATGTTTTCCTTTTCCCCACTGTGGTGTGATCTTGGAGTGAGAATATTAAAGTAGGGGGGTGTTGGGGGCACAACCCCCCACATGGGGGGGGGGTGCAGAGGGGCTTGCCCCCCTGCATAAATGCTTTTTTATTGTTTTTTCTTTTTTTTTTAACGCACTTTAGCGAAAGTGCTTTTTCGGTAAAAGCACTTTTGTTAAAGTGTGTTCGGTGAAGTTGGATTCGGACTGTTGAAGTTTCGTTCGACAGTCCTAGATCCATTTCCTACCATTATATCTGTCTGTGACGATGCCCATGTTGCTGCATTCAGTGAATTGTAGGTTTGAATCAGTTGTATATTTTTCCTTATCCATCAGCTCTGCTTTCTTGCTAGTACTAACAAAAGAAAAAAACAAGAAAAACAAAACACTAGGGGAAATGTTCACATGTTAAGATAGTTAAACAGTAATATAATAGCCTATTAATGCATGAACTGCATGCATTTTAATATAAGTATTGTAAGTATCTTGTGAACATTTCGCATTAGCTTTTTTGTTTAGTGGTTATAGTTATCGTGCTAGGGGTTACTAAGTTTTACTTGGCTCTTGACTGTACTCTGTCTTGTGTAATACGTACCTCATTTCACATTTTTCATGTACTGCATTTTGGAATTTAACATTTTCAAATTTTGTACTTTTCTTGGACTAAAAATGCTTCTATTATTTGAAAACTTGACATTAGAATATGACATGGCTTTGCCAGTCATTGTCCCCAGCTGTTTGCAGTACCAGGGCTTTAAGTATTTCTTTGATATAAAATTTAATGCAGTGGTATAATTGCTACATCTAGTGACCAGTCATTTCCATTTTGGTTGTGTAGTTACAGTAGTCAAGTACAGGCAAGCACGGTATATGTATGTGGCTTCCCCAGTCTGGGCCAGTAGTCAAGGAGCCTGAATCCTCACCACTGACACTGGAGAGGGAAGTTCACTTGGAATACAAATGGATACACACAGTATTTTCAGATGCAGACCTATCTGCATCAAGCATAATTTTCAATAAGAGCACGCATGGAACACGCTCAGTCCGGAGGCTGGTTCCTCTTTATATCCGTCCAGACCCCCCATAAAACTCCCCACTGGCACAGCTTAGAGTTGAGTCCTTAGCTGGGGTTTCAAGCTAAGTCCTCCCACACCCTCTGTCAAAACCAGTGCTTTGTGTCCCTGCTCCAAGCAGCACACACACAGACACACATATGCACACACACACACACACACACACGCACACTCTTTGAGATTTGATTTGCACAAATGCGCACACACACCTGGGAAAGGCTGGCACAGATTCACCTGCTGTGCCCCCTTCTGCCAAGACTAATAACGTAGTTATCACTGACACCAGAACCCCTGACATCTACTGTAAGGCTCTTCCAAGGGTACCCAATTATACTGAGTGAAATGAATATCAATACAAATGGTAATGTTAACCAAACAGCAAGGCTTTCAGGAGTGGCCAGAGTTATCTTAAAATAAATATGTGCGAATACTCTCAAAACTTAAATATTTTTCTAAAAGAACTAGCCGCAATGAAAAGTTTAAATATATTTAATAATAAATAATAAAAGAACATGAAAATACTAAATATGTATTTACAGTAAACACCAGCGTTTTAGCACAGGGAAAATTAAAAATAACCGATGAAAAGTTTCACACAGTTATAGAAAAAACATTATTTAGCTAATACCAGTATCTATTCCTGATTTACTAAAATAATTACTGTTCCTACTTACTGAATAGTACAAGGCAAGATGGGTGAGTGGTCCTTGTCAGATCCAAGGCAGAATGCTGAGAGCAACCTCCTGCTAATATCTAAATATTATTTCTGGCTTTTAGAATTATATTACACACATCTGGTAATCTGACTTTGTTTGCTGCACTGTTACCAAATACTAGACGCGGCTTTAGTACCTATGTGCCCCAGTACACTCTAGACCTTTAGCTAAGTTTTATTAAAGCATCTGGAAGCAATAAAACAACAACAAAATTACACTCTTCCTACAGGAGCTACAAGTTATTCTCTAGCACAGACATTTTGTCTCTGGCTCCATTCAAAACTGTGGGATAACTTATGACTTACCCCATAAAGTAATTTAATTTTAAGAATTTTATTTCCAAAGTCCTGTGGATTAACCTCTTCCCTCCCCGAATATGCTGTTACACTGTATACATTTAAACAGTTACAATAATGAGTGTTCTTTTCCTTCCAGCAGGGTGCACTGTTGATGCATTTTAATACAAGCAAACGTTACAAATACATTTTTTCAGCACAAGCATCTGTACAAATTTGTTTGATATACAAATGATATGTAATTTACAAAATTCCAGCTAGTTGTACTGGCATAGTGTATACATCCACTGCCTGACTTCTGGCATGGCTGGCAGTACCTCCTATCGTCATGTTTGTTTATTTAATATATAAAAGAGAAGCAGGTAATCCACTGTCAAGGTTAGCACTTTCTCACCTCCACAATGATGCTTCTTCAGACCATATAAAAGAAAAAATGAACAGAGTTCAATACAAAAATAGATCAAACAATCTATTACAAATAATTAGAAAAAAATGCAGGCTCTAAGTAACATCATGTTGAACTAACCAATCAGATAATCAGAAACCAGAGGTGTGTGAGGTCACATGACAAACATTCAGACTGAATGAATGAATGGCCACATCCAAAGGCATTACACAAGGGGACATACTCTACTTTAAAGTCATAACATCAATGCATACAAAGAAGAACAAGCACTTAAATGCCAAAACATAGATTAGGACAAGTTAATGAAGGGGACATGCTTTCAAATAAAGTGTTAGGTGAACCTTCCTATTGAGACCAAGGAACCTGTCAGCTTGTAGCTTGATGAGCCACCTGATTTCATGCTGCTCAGTAGTATTCTTAAGATCACCCATACATAGATTCTCAATTAAATGTTCCACTACCATAAACTTAAAGAAGTGCTCATATCTGCATTCCAAAACATGTTTCACTAGGGCACTCCTATCATGACATCTACAAATGGCCGCCAAATGCTATCTATTATGCTCTCTTAGAGAGAGATTCGTCTTACTTATATAAAAAGAGCAGCATAAGCTGCACTGTGCTAAATAGCCAGCATTCTTAGTGGATCAATCAGCTCTAACATTAAATTTAAAAACTTTTTTAGTAAACAGATGTAAAAACGTTTGGAAACACAAATCAAGCTACAATAACCACAGCTCCCACAAGGGGCTGTGCCTCCATTCTCATGTAAAGGCTCCTACTTACTTACATTAAAGCATAGCAGCCTCTTCAATGATTTCTTATTCCTAAATCTAAAACAAGGACATTCACCAACAAAACCTTTAACCTGTTCATCAGATTTTAAAATAGACCAGTTATTCTTAATTATTTGACACAGACTATCAATATCAGTAGAATACTGCAGACTTACAGAAACCACAGAAGTCTGCTGTATGTAATTCAAAGAAGATGAAGATTACACTTTAGGCATAGAAAAATGTGGTTTAGCCCTGCTATCTTTTAAATGTCTTGTATCTATATCCATTTGTTCAGTTTCTTTATTGTTATACCCCTGATCTAACAATTTTAGTTTAAACTTGTTCAAATCCTAACAAAACCTCTTATTACCATAGTTGAACCTAGAAATACTCATCCCTTGCCCCCTTAAAATATTCCTAAAAATATGGGGTGGGTGCATACCATCTGTCCTCAGTGTGTTGTTCCTCCTACAACTCTTTCTATATAGACCAGTGCTAAAAACAAGATTCTGCCCTTTAAATATTCTCACATCCAAAAAATCTAATTCAATGTCAGAAAAGTTATAAGAAAACTATAAAAAATCAGTGGTCTGATATAAAAATGCCACAAATTCATGCAACAAATCCAAAGTACCTGTCCATATAAAAAATATATCATCAACAAATCTGCAATAAAAGTTAACATAGCCTGTAAAAATGTTGCTACTTAAAACTAAACTCTCTTCCCAATGAGCCATAACTATATTGGTGTAGCTATTGGCACATGGAAGAAAGGCATTATTTTCAAGAATCAGCTCTAGAAGCATACAGATAAAATCTATCTTGTTATTGTCAAACTGACCCTTAGTTGTTAGATAAGATCTTACAGTATCTATCCCTTTTGTGTGCGGGATCACCGTAAACAAAGAATTAATATCAAGGGAAACCATCAAGCAGCCTTTCCTTAAAACATTTTGCATGGAACTAACATGTACATGTAGAGCTTGTAAAAATTGTTTAGTGTCCCATAGCACTGAAGGAGAGCAATCTAACACTGTGTTCAAGTGCTTTTCTATAAAAATTGCTAATGGATCAGTGAGCCACCCTTGACCAGAAACAGTAGGTCTCATTGGAGGCTTCACGATATCCTTATAAATTTTAGGTAGGTCACGTAACACTGGTAGAGGAATCTGCAATAAAATAAGTAAACATATTGAGAGATATAACCCTGCTAAAAACAATCTTATAAAGAACTATATACCACTCTATTCATTTGTTCAATATTAGACTGAGAAATAATCAAATACACAGCTGGATTGCTTAACATTTCATGTGTTATTTGCATGTAGGAATCTTTGTCCATTACAACTGTAGCACCGCCTTTATCAGCAGGACAGAGGGATATATTAAAGTTCCTCTGCAAAGATCATATGGTTTCATACTCTCCATTATTAAAATTATGAAAACTCTTTCCATTCCATCTCTTATTAAATGCTTCTAATATATCATCCTCATACATTCTATTAAAAACCTCAAGAGCCAGACTGGAATTAGGTACATATATGCTATGTTTTTAAAAGCAGTGTAATTAGAGTCATCTTTAAACATGGTCTTCAACATAACATTCCAAGTGAATAACTTAATATCCATGACTGCGGAAGCAAAATCAGTCAAACCATCTTTTACAAATAATTAGAAACAACTGCAGGTTCTAAGTAGCATCATGGTGAACTAACTAATCAGATAATCAGAAACCAGAGGTGTGTGAGGTCACGTGATGGACATTCAGACTGAATGAATGAATGGCCACATCCAAAGGCACTACACAGGGGGGCATACTCTAAAGTCATAAACCTCAATGCATACAAAGAAGAACAAGCACTTAAATGACAAAACAGATTAGAACAAGTTAATACAGGGGACATGCCTTCAAATAAGGTATTAGGGGAACCTTCCTATTGAGACTAGCAGATCTATCAGCTTGGAGCTTGACGATCCTCAGTAGTATTCTTAAGATCACCCATACATAGATTCTCAATTAAACGTTCTACTACCATAAACTAAGTGCTCATCTCTTCATTCCAAAACAGGTTTCACTAGTCTTCCAGTGTAATGCCTTTGGGTGTGGCTGTTCATTCATTCAGTGTGAATGTTCATGTGTCCTCACACATCTGGTTTCTGATTATCTGATTGGTTAGTTCACCATGATGCTATTTAAAGCTTTTTCTAATTATTCGTAATAGATTGTTTGATTGATCTGTTTTTGTGCATTCATTTTTTTTCTTTTATATGGTCTGAAGAAGCACTGTTGTGGAGGTGCGAAAGCACTAAACTTTTATTCAAGTTTTACTGTTTTAGCCCTTGCTGCTATGTTTCATCCTTCATACTATAGTTGTGTTCTTTTAATTTATTTAATATAGTTTTCATTTACTGGATTACTGGAGATAAGCTATCTATATTTATTAGTCTTTCACTCATGTAATATTCTGGCGACTTCTACAGTTCTTTTTCTATGACTTATTTATTTCATTTTTAAAATAAGTTGCACTTAGTATTTGCTTAAAATCCACTTGTCTGGCTGCAGACATCAGGAACCAGACACACTGTCAACTTTAAAAATAATGAAATGAGCTAACTTGCATACTTCAATGCTGTTGTTTTTGTCGTCACTTTTATGTTTTCATGTCTGGAATTGCATTTTTATTTAAAATTACAGGTTGTACCACTGTGCTACATGCAGGATACTGCATCAAAAAGGATAGGAAAAGTTGTAGGGGTGCAGGCTTTTTATATCTGTTGAAAAAGGCAGTCAAGGCAGTATTGCAAGGGCGTAGCTTAGTTGCAGTAACTTTTTTGAATTAATTTCAGACATTAGAAAGATGTGCAACTGATTGCACCAACATTAAAGCAAACTATTACAAATAACTTGATACTTTTTTTAAATGGGTTCTAAATTCTAGGGACAGAACTCTTGATAATGAACCATTGGTGATAATCTGCCTCTTTTATGCCAAATAATTCACAGGGGTCCTTAAGCATTCTCTTTGCCTCGTGGATTGCCAGACCATTCAATTACAACATTTGGGGTTGAATTCAGGGGGGGGGGGGTCAGACTTAAAAAGTAATCGGGGAGAAACCTCACTTTTTGAAATAAATCCATGTCTTCACAAATAGGTCTTCACAAATAATTCCTTTGGTTCAGTTATAAAGCATTATTGGCAAATCTTACTTTTTGCATCTGACTTTAGCTGCTTGACACATGGACCACTGATGTGCTATTGTGGAACGTTTGGGTCATAAAATGGATTATGACCACATCTCTTAAGACTTGCTAAGCTGACTAGCTTCAATGGTATTACAAATGGGTTTATGTAGAGTGGAGACAGGCATGCATACAGAAAGAAGTAGGCAGACGAAAGGCATATAACAACTTGGCCATATCGATGTTTAAAGACACAGAAGAAAAGAAAGTGCTGTTGGTAAAGCAAATTTACTTTTTGCTTTTATTTAATGCCTTCTAAACTAAACAAATAGAAGTGAGACAATAAAAGACAGGACTGTAGACAGAAAGGAAATCAGTTTGAGTGATTTCACAGAGTGGCTAGACAAATCATGAAAGTACCAGAGAGCCTGAAAAGGAAATAAAAGTGCACATGCAAGGCCTGAGTAATTCACTGTAGAAACAAGAAGATGGTGTACAAAGCTACACCAGTGTCACATGATGCCGTAGGTTGTATCCCCCATTACTCTATGCTGCCTGATTAAGCAGGATTGGTTATGTCATTTGACTAGTACATGTCCTCTTTTTCATTATGTTCTTTCATTAGACAAGGCTATTGATGTTACGTGCTACTTTGTGTTTGTTTAATTTATTTATTGTCTCCTTGGGTAGGATTCATAGTATCCGTAATTCTTTAGCTGGGGCTTCTCTCCTGTCCTTCTTTATAGTGCCATTAGGCAGAATTACTGTCATCACCTGATAAGTACTCAGTGGGCAAGGTCTGCAGTGTAATTGTTTGACAAGGCAGAGTGATTGATTAGTGTTTGTAGGCATGGATATCCATGGTAATTATAATCGTATGGTTAGAGGGATCACATATCATCAAATAAGAGTACCATTGCCAGAGCTTGCCCCTGTGTACTCTTGTAATTGTGTCTTTTTCATATGGTTACTGATGAAACCTGATAAATGCAATTTAGGCAACAATCTCTGCTTTGTCTCATTAAGTGGAGGGACTGACAAAAATCTGCTTATTGTATTGTGGAAAGCACCTCTCCGTATGGCTTCTGAATCATGTTACTAGAGAGGATCAAGTCTTTGATCAGGCAGATGATTTTTGCAATGGAGTAGATGAGCTCTTGGATTATTCAAACCAAACTGCATACCCTTTTAGCATGGGTACTGAATCTGAAGGATTGACATAACTTTCTCCTGCTTCCCTTTTCAAGAGGATGTGTCATTTGGTGAGAGATTGCATGCCAGATTCCAAAAGACTTGCTCTCAGTGTAGGTGACTTACAATGGTGTAAGGCCTTTTCTATAAGGCAGGCCTTCTTTGCAGTAAGTCACTTACACTGAAGGCAAGTCTCTTGGAATTGAGCCCTGTATTTGATTAAAGAGAACTTTAAAGGAACTGTCCTCATCAAAAGGAGACACTGAACTGCTGAAGGTTGATATACCTCCATTTTTAGCAGTTCTTCTTATCATTCTGCCTTTTGAGGAGTTGCTTTTTCCTCTGTCCCTAAAATATGATTCTCCACTGTCTGCTGCAAAGAAGCCACATTGGTTCTGTATGGTACAGGAGGTTACATACCAGTACAGAAATCATGTGATCGCCCTGTTATTCACTTAGCTGCTGTAAAATGGTCTTATGATATAGCAGTTCCTATTACTTTACCAAATGACAGAGAGTAGGAAGAAAAATAGCCAAGGATTCGAAAGATAACCACAAAGCCTTCTTTAGCTATGTCAAGAATCTAAGTGGCAACTCACAGATATGCTCTGAGCTAGTGCAAAATAGCACAAAATATACTGAACCCACTGATGTTGCCAACATCCTGGCAGATGGATTCAGTGCAAACTTCACCCCCCTCTCACTCCCAAAAGGGCCCACAACAGTACCGGAAGTGTAGTGTCCCGGAAATCACAGACGCACAGGTGAAAGCAGCCCTTTCAAAAGCCAAAAGCACAGCGTCAGTGGGGCCAGATGGTGTCCCAGGCTGTGTCTTGCACGAACTACAGAACGAACTAACCCCCCACCTAACCGCACTGTTCAACATCAGCCTCTCCACAGGCTACGTGCCCATAGAATGGCACACAGCAATGGTTATTCTACTCCATAAAGGAGGTGCCACAACTGACCCTGGTAACTATCGCCCCATAAGCCTGACTAGCCTGGTCTGCAAGGCTATGGAGCACATCGTCATGGAACTCATTAACAATGACATTGGGAACCTCCAAACACTTGACCCCACCCAGTTTGGCTTTAAGGGCAGATCATTATTTATTTATTTATTTATTGACATTTGTTAACCGGGTTTGTCCAACTGGGCTTGTGGCCCATTTTCAGTGGAGACCCGAGGAGAAAAGCTCCAGTAATACATTTTAAAACAAGTACAATTTTAAACAATATTGATATAATAGCAGTTATAGCAAAACGATTCACATATGTTGGGATACATGCATAAAGTTAAAGTTGCATTAAAAAGAAGCTAAGTAACAATTTTACATTGATATAGTTCAATAGACAACAATTAACATTTTTTGTTTGTATAAAATTGTGCAAATGCATAGTAGACAAATTGGAGAGAGAGGTGTAATGCGGTACTAAGTATGGTCCTTTTGAGGGTACATAAAGTGAAGGAAGACTAGGTAGGGTCATGGCAAGGACAGGTTCTGTAATTGAGAAAATAAGCTTTTAGTTCATTTTTAAAGTGTGAGGTGTGGGAGATTGAACGTAAGTCAAGGGGAAGTTTGTTCCAAGCATGGGCAAGGGAGTGTTTGTAGAGTAGTTTGCCTACTGACCTTTTTGGGTGGTAGATATCAAGTAATTGTTGGTTAGAAGTACGGAGGGTCCGGGATGGGATGTAGATGGAGACTAAGGAAGATAGAGATGGACAGAAGGAGGGTTTATAAAGAATAGAGTGTAGCATATGAAATTGATAAGATAGCAGAAACTGGGGAAGTTCAAGCCATTGAAGAGAGTTTAAAGAAATGCAGTGGTGTAAGTTGTATGGGGAGTTAGTAATGAATCTGGCTATTTTATGGTAAGTCTGTTGCAGTTTGTTTAGAGTGGAGGCCTGGATATTGGTAAGAACTGGGACGGCGTGTAAGAGGGAGGGGAGGAGGAGTGCATGGCCCAGGGTAAGTCTAGATTCAGGGGTTAGGAATTTTTTGTTCCGATATAGCAGACCTAGTTTCTGGTTTGTTTTTTTATACATTGGAGTATGTGTAGGTTGAACTTGAGTTTGTCATCGATAATGACCCCTAGGAGTTTTGTGTGGGTGTCAGGTTGGATATTTGTATTGTTAGAAGATGTAATAAAAAAGGAGGTTTTGTGGTGAGAAAGAGAACGGGGAAGGAAAAGTAGGAGTTTGGACTTTTTGGGATTTAGGATCAATAGGTTGTGAGAGAGCCATTGTTCAGTGGATAGTAGGGCCTGTTGGGTCAGGGAGTGTAGTTCAGGAATGTTATTTGATATGGATATAAGTGTGGAGTCGTCGACATACTGCATAAGGGAGGATTCTTTGCATGAGGTGTAAAGATCATTGGTGAAGATGTTAAACAAAAGGGGTCCCAAGATGGAGCCTTGGAGAACACCAGTGGAGATGGGAAGGAATGTGGTGAGGAGGATGAGAGCCATTTGACAGATTGTTCCCTGTCAGATAGGTAACTATTAAACCAGGTAAGTGTGGAGGGGGATAGGTGGAGATTTGCGAGTTTGGATAGTAGTAGAGGATGAGAGACAGTATCGAAGGCTTTGGCGAGATCTAGGAAGAGACAGGAAATGAGTTTATTGTTGTCTAGGGCCTCTGCAATGATATGAGTGAAGGAGAGGAGGGCAGTGGTGGTGCTGTGGTGAGGATGAAATCCATGTTGGGTAGGGGTAAGTAAGTGGTGTGTGAGGAGGTGATTGAGAAGCTGTGAGTGAATACATTTTTCTAATATCTTGGAGAGGGGGGACAGAATGGCAATGGGTCAGTAGTTTGAGGAGTCAGTGGAGATTCCACCTTTATGAAGAGGGATAGTGAAAGATTTCCAAAGGGTGGGGACAGTTGATTCCAGAATAGATATATTAATTAGTATAGATACAGGATGGGCAATTGAGTCAGCAGCAAGTTTGAGGAATGTAGGAGATAGATTGTCAGTGGAAGGAGAGCAAGGTTTTAGCTTGAGTAGTAGAGATTTGATGTAAGTAATGGGAATTGGCTCAAAAGAAAAAAAAAAGTTGTGTTAGTGGGACTTTGAGAGGTGGGTATCGAAGTAGAGTTTGGCTTAGAGGTTACCAGATTTTGGATGGAAGAGATAAAGTGTTTATTCAGGAAGGGTAGCTGTTTCCTGAGAGGAAGAGTTAGGGTATGGGGAGGGATTAGAGGGCTTTCCAGGATAGAGGATGTTGTTGAGAGTTGACCAACATTTTTGAGGATTAGATTTGTTGTTAAGCTCAGCAGAGCTATAGTATAACTTTTTGTCATTAGTTGTATGTTTTTTGCAAGGTTCCTCAGTTGCCTGTATTTTTGAAGAAAAGGTGGTTGTTTAGTTTTAGTCCAGGTTTTCCAAGTATGATCTCTTTGTTTCATAAGGGACCTAGTCTCTTTGGAGAGCCAGGGAGCATGGTTTGATTTTACTCTGATCTTCCTAGAGGGAGCTAAGGAGTTTAGAGTATTCATGAAGATGCTATTGAAAGTGCTTACAGCATCGTTTAGGGGGAGGTGGTTTAGAATGGACCAATCTATGTTGTGGAGAATGGAGTTAAATTGGGATGAATTGAAAGTCGATAGTTTTCGACAGTCTTTGATAAGGTGGGGTTTAGGAATATGGAGTAGTGTCTTAAGATGGTGGTAGGGAGATGATCACTGAGGGAGTCAGGTAAGGTGGTGGGATTGTGGTATTGGTGGGGGGAATTGGTAAGGATCCAGTCTATGATGGAGCTGGAAGAGGAATTTTTATGGAAGTGAGTGGGAGATGTTGGTGAAAGCCGTGTAGGTGGATGCTGAGTTGGGGAGAGTCAGTTGTGAGTTTGGACCAATCAATGTTGACATCACCAAGGATAAGTGTCTCATTGGGAATGTTGTGGGAGAACCAGGATAGGATGTTTTCAAGAATGGGCAGATTGTTACCAGGAGATCATGCCTACTAAACCTTTTTGACATCTTCGAGAGAGTCATTAAGGCCATAGATAAGGGGAAGGTAGTTCACACAGCCTACTTTGACCTCGCCAAGGCTTTTGACACCATTCCCCACTTGGGACTCATAGAAAAACTCACCAGCCTGAACTTAAACCTTTACGTCATGAGATGGGCTGCCAACTGGCTTATAGACTGAACTCACTCTGTAAGAATAGCGGGCTCAAGGTCCGACTCTAAACCAGTCACAAGTGGTGTCCCACAAGGCTTGGTCCTGGGACCCCTACTGTTTAGCATATACTTATCAGAAGTACAGGCAAACAGAGGAGGACTATGGCTAACCAAGTTCGCCGATGACTGCAAACTGGGAGCCATAATTGACTCTCCGGCTGACACGGACATTCTCCATAAGTGCCTTACTGAGACGGACACCTGGTGTCAAAGTCATGGTCTTAAGCTAAATGCCAAAAAATGCATAGTCATCCCATTTGGGAAAAACAAAACACCCATGAATTACCACATAGGTGGCAGCCCCCTTAATGCAGAAGAGGTAATAAGAGATCTGGGGACTCAGGTAGATAGTAATCTCTCCTTTGACAATCATATTGCCAAAGTAGTTAGGAAATCCTATGTTGCCCATCTAATTATTAAAGGGTTCGCATCTAGAAATAGAGGTTATAGTGCCCCTCTACTCTTCACTCATCAGACCCATCATAGAGTACAATTCCCTGTTTGGGATGTACCTCACAAGACACGTCCAACAGCTGGAAAGACCACAAAAGTACCTCACCAAGAGGATTACTGGTCTCAAACATATGTCCTATGCAGCCCGACTGGAAAAACTCCAGCTGTACTCAGTGGCATATCACTTACTCAGAGGTGATCTCTGCCTGACTTACAAAGCCATGTCCAACTCAGAATTGATGGACATGCTCCACCTAAAGAAATCAAGTCACTGCGAGCCACTCGCTCTAGTGAGCTAAACCTCGCCACAACAATAAATAGAACATGCTGGAGGGATAGAGTCCTGTCAGAGACTCCCCATGCTTTGGAACAAAATTCCTAACTACATTAGGCAGAGCCCCTCACTAACACTCTTCAAAAGAAACCTTGACAAGTTGATAGGTAACAGAAAATACACCTCTGGGATCACTTCATTGGCTCTTCTTGACAGTGGCTCAGTTAATTAATCAGTGGGGCGGCGAAAGCTGACACACTCTGGCTAGTCTTATAAATGCCCTCAGGCAGATAGCCTAGTTACCTACCTATGAACCTATGTTAAATGTGGTAAGATAATATCGCGGTTCTGGAACAACTTCCCCATTCATGTAAAGCAAAGCTGATTATCATCATCCTCCTCAACCCCCTTTTTCCCATTTTTTTACATGGGGTCGGGGTATAATGTTAACTGTCACCATCTGTCTCAATCCAATGCTACACTCCTGCCTTTTTTTGACATTCATTCCTGGTTGTCACAGACCATCTCTCACACAATCCATCTACCTCTTTGCTGGATGCCCTCATCTCCTCTTATCTTCCTCCTCTCTGTCCCAAATCTTCTTCACCAGATTATCTTCTGCTTTTCTGCACATGTGCCAGAACCACCGTAATCTGTTCTCTTTGATCTTTTCTGCAGTTGGAGCTACTTTGGCTTTTGCTCTTATGTCCTGTTTTTTTCATCTGTCCCAGAGTGTTCATCCTATCGTCTGTCTCAGGTGCTTTATTTCCATCACCTCAAGCTTCCTCATCTGCTCTGCCTTTACTGCCCAGGTTTCTGTACCATACAGTAGCACTGGTCTCACCACTGTTTTGTACACCTTACTTTTCAGTTTCTTTGGCATTCTTCTGTCATACAGTACAACTGACACTATGCCATTTGGCTGCAGCCCCTCTGATTCTAGCTTTGACCTCTTCATTCAGACTTTCCTTCTCCTTAACCACCCCTCCTAGATACTTGAAGCTTTTAACCTGCTCCACTGTCTTCTCTTCTAACTCACTTCTCAGCTTCTTCTGATTTCTCCAATTTGCTGCCATTACCACTGTCTTATCTGTACTTAGATGTTCTTCGTGTTTCACTGTTGCAGTCATTACATTTGGGAAATCTGCTGGCAGGTTGCCCTCAGTCGGCCTGATTAACAAAGTCTTGGGTCCTGCGTTGGTTGCTGTCCCTTCTTCCATGACGTCAGGTCGTGAGGGGTATAAAACATGCAGCCGACACCATTACATCAGTCTTTCTTGCCCATGGTGCCTGAAGCAGAAGCAGTTCGCAAGTGCTGGTCGGCTGACTCCTGAAATGTTCGTTTTCGAGTTTCAGAACCGAAGTCTTCAACTAAAAGCTAAGTACCCCGTTGGGGAAACTTTTTCTTGCTCCTTACCAATGTCAGTAAAAGTTAATAATTGCATTACTTGTGAGAAGCAAATACCTCATAAGGATTTTCATTTGTACTGTATTCTTTGCCTAGGCCCTGACCACAATGTGCCTTGCTGTCGGTTTTGTGCTAAATTTAATCAATGCACGATTAAACGGTGGTATTTTTTTGCTTCTAAATATTTTGGCTCAAGATTTAATTATCCAGAAATGTCGTTGGTTAGTAATCCAACTACCAGAATACCTAAAAAACACAAAGAAAAAGACTGAGACCGACCGTCGAGGTCCAAAACCGATGACGACACTTCTCCTAAGCCAGTCGCCGGTACGCCGGTACTCAGTGAGGCGCTTTCGCAGCTCCTGATACCCGCTACTTCTGATTCGCAGGCCTCTACTGAGACCCATTCGGAGTCCGGTATGCCGTGAGATGCTTCAATTATGGAACCCATGGATGTCTCTACCTTAGATGGGTCTGGAGTCGCTGTGCTGGCACTGGCTTCTGAGGGTGTTTTCAGACCTACAGATTTGTATATTAGACCGATGCCATCTTCTAAATTAAGGCCAACATCTAAATCTATGTCTAAAAAAAGACGCCTGGGCCACATGTGCAGGCCCCTATGCCTAAAAAACAAATGATCAAAATGGCTGAAGATTTAATTACTCTGATCAGGTGTAGCCAACCCCCTCCTTCTAAGAGGCCTAGGCAAGACATTGATTGTGAATCTTCTGAACAGGATTCTATTTCTTCTGACTCTTCTAATGAACAGGATTTGTCTATTCCTACTTATGAGGACTCTGATGCAGAGGATTCCATTCCTTCTGCTTCTCTCCCTGAGGGTTTTTCTTTTGGGGAAACTTTACATGCCTTAAGGGAACATTTCCACTGGGAAAGTCAGGATTTCTCTGAATCTAAAAAGAGACTTAGAAATTTTCTTCTTCTTCTTCCTCAGCATAAGCCGTTGGATATACCTCCTGTTCTAGACATTGTTGATGATGTTTTTTCAGAATCTAGTATGACTCCTGATTCTCTGCCTCCAGCTCCTTGTAAGCCAGACAGATACTACAGAGTTCCTGACTCCCACAAATTCCTTTTCAAATATCCTTTTGCTGATCCTGAAAACATTTCTCAGGGTTCCAAGGGCATTAAGGCCTCTACTGCTAAAAATCCTGCCCCTTCTGATAGAGATTCCAGGGCGCTGGATAGATGGGGTAAGAAGGTTTACACATCTGCAGCCTTGGCAATCAGGGCTTTAAACTGTCAATTTCATATGCTTAAATATCAACAGCATATCATGGGACTACTTAAACAGAAAATGATGTTAATCTCTGACTGTGTGGAAAATAAAGATTTGCAGGATTTATTACATTCAGCTGAACAAGTTGGAAAACATACTTTACAATGTGGATTTGATTCCTTGGAGGCCTCTTTCAGGGCTGCTGTAACTGGATCTGTGCTAAGAAGGCATGCTTGGCTCAAAGAGGAAACTCTGCCAGACCATGTTAAAGCAAAATTGTTGGATGCTCCTTTACAACAGGAATGTCTGTTTTGGTAATAAGGCTGAAGAAGTGTTAAAAAAAGATGGAAGATAAAGCTAAATCTATGCAAACTGTGAAAGATTTCTTACAAGTGCAACCTCCAAGATTTAGTAGGCACTGTCCTACTAAGAACTGGTCCTTTCCAGTCCCTTCGAGAGCCGCTCAAGTCAAATCAAGACATTCCAAAGGCTCCAGGTTTCAGTCACAAGGAACTTTTAGAACAAAACAATGGGGTGCCTCCACCTTCAAATCCGGAAGCAACAAGGCACCTCCCTATGGTAAACAGCCTCAATGACTTCCCTCTACAATCACCAAGCACTTACCTTTTAGCCACCCCTTTCGGGGGAAAACTGGCACTTCATGCACAAAACTGGCAACTTATTACCCAGGACAAATGGGTTTTAAATATAGTATCCCAGTGATACAGATTTCATTTCCACACGTTGCCAATCCCAAACGGATTGCCAGATCTGCCACCAAATCAGTGGGCAGAGGCCCAGAAACAAGTGCTGTCCCTCATGAACATGGGGGCTACTCAACCAGTACCATAAGAGGAAAAGGGACAAGGTTTCTATTCCAGACTTTTCCTGGTACCCAGAAAAGACAAATCATAGTGTCCAATTCTGGACTTGTCCACATTAAACACATTTCTGGACATTCTAAAATTCAAGATGCTGACTCTTCAACAGTTACTACCTATGCTAGGCAAAGATGCCTGGTTGGTAACTCTAGACTTAAAAGAGGTTTACCTGCATATCCCAATCAGGGAATCTTGCAGAAGATACCTCCGCTTTAAAGCAGGCTACTTGCATTGCATTACCAGTTCTCTGCACTGCCCTTTGGCTGATCTACTGCGCCCAGGGTCTTCACAAAGTGCCAGGCACCAGTAATTGCATTTTGCAGACAAAGAAATATTCAGATATATCCATACCTGGATGATTGTCTAATTCAGGCAGAAAACAAGGACATTCTTCTAAAGCATCTGGCATTTGTAAAAAGAGTTCTAACTTGTCTAGGGTACACCATAAACGAAAATAAATCACAACTGGTACCTTCTCAAAAAATTACATTCCTGGGTGCAAGCTTGAATACAACTGCCCAGATGACTTACCTTACGCCAGAAAAGCAACTTCAATTGGTGACTTACTTCAAACAGGTGGCCACAAGAACCCTGCTATCTGCAAGACAAATTCTGCAAGCCTTGGGGTTCATGGCCTCCTGCATTTTTCTAATTCCATATGCAAGACTGCATATGAGGAAACTTCAGTGGTACTTAAAAAGTTTATGGAGTCAACATTGTCACAGCCTGGAAACAATGATTCCTATTATACTTTGCCTGCAACTAGAGTTTCTGTGGTGGGCAGAGGCATGCCACCAGAACAAGGGACTGCCATTCACTCCACCCCCTGCCACCCAAACCCTGACTACAGATGCATCAGACTACGCTTTGGGGGCTCATCTGGCAGGGAAGTGCATTCAGGGCAAATGGAGCCCAAATCAAATACACCTACATATCAATCAGAAAGAGATGCTAGCTGTACAGAATGCACTGACAGCTTTCAAGGACTACCTTCATCCAGGACAACTAATGATAAAGACAGGCAACACCACAGTTATGTGGTACATAAACAAGCAGGGGGTACACATTCTTACCCCCTTTGCAGACTAGCCATGGGATTGTGGAACATGGCCTTGACCTATCAAATACAACTACAAGCTCAATTCCTGCCAGGAAAGCTAAATACTCTGGCAGATGAACTACGCAGAAATCTTATGGACCCATACGAATGGAAACTGGAACCACAAGTTTTCAACATGTTGACATGCAAATGGGGGAGCCCAGTCATAGATCTATTTGCCCCACCCCAGAACTATCAGTTGGACAAGTTCTGCACAAGAATTCATCACAAAAAAGCTTGGGAGGTGGATGCACTATCATTCAGCTGGAAAAACCATTCAGCCTATGCTTTTCTCCCTCTGCATCTGCTCGCCAAAGTTCTACTAAAAGTCAAACTGGACAAGCCAAAAATGATTCTTATTGCTCCAGACTGGCCTCGCCAACACTGGTATCCACTCCTGCGCAATGTGTCACACCTTCCTCCGTGGCACCTGCCTCAGACACCTTACCTACTGTCTCAGCAGAACTACCAAATTCTGCACACTCGGCTCCAAACTTTGAATCTTGCATAGTGGCTAATCAACTAATTTCACCCTTGGCATCCCTCAGCAAACCAGTGATGGATGTCATTTTGGAGGCTAGAAGGCCTAGTACTAGAAAATCTTATGCTGACAAATGGAAAAGATTCTGTGCCTGGAACCAATCACAAGGAATAAGCACAGCAATGCCCAATATTCCTCAGATTCTGCAATACTTAACTGAGATACTTCACAAGGGCCTATCTTTTTCTTCCATAAAAATCCATGCCTCTGCCATTTCAGCTCATTACAACACAGAACCTCCCCTCTTCTGTCATCCTCTGCTAAAGCAGTGTCTCAGAGGGGCCAAAAATTTAAGACTTCCCAGGAGAGCACCTACTCCTGCATGGGACCTCAATTTTGTTTTGGAAAAACTCATTCTCCCTCCTTTTGAGCTAGCTGCTACTGCAGACCTATAATTTCTCTCCTGGAAAGCAGCTTTCCTTTTAGCAGTCACTTCAGCTAGAAGGATTTCAGAATTACAGGCTCTTATGACAGTGGAGCCTTTCATTATTTTTCATCCGGACAGGGTGGCTCTCAAAACCAGTCCATCTTTCATGCCTAAGGTGGTATCCAGTGTGGCTCTTAATCAGACCATTCATCTGCCAACTTTCTTCCCCAATCCACAGAACAAGGGTGAGCGGATTCTGCATTCATTGGATGTACACAGACAACTTAGATTCTACTTAAACAGGACGAAATCTCTAAGAATATCTGAACTATTGGCATTTGCTGCAGGGGCAGAGGGAAAGGCTATTCCAAAGCAGACTATTTCCAAATGGATAAGCCATTGTATTCGTTTCTGCTATATGCACCATGGTAAACCTATCCCCAAGGGGATCAGATCTCATTCCAACAGGGCTGCATCTACTGCTGCAGCTTTTCTCAGAGGGGTTCCTACCAGAGACATTCTAGAAGCTGCTACCTGGAACTCAGTTCATACGTTCACTAAACATTACCATTTATCTCTCTTCTCTAAATCCAGAGATGGCTTTGCCACTGCTGTCCTGCAGGGCCTTAGAGCTGCTCCTAATGCTGTATAATTCCATCCTCCCAACCATAGCTTTGGGATTCTACCCAAATGTAATGACTGCAACAGTGAAACACGAAGAACATAGTACAGTTGTGTACACTTACCATAAATGTAGATGTTCGAGTGTATTCACTGTTGCAGTCCTGGTTACCGACCCTCCAGCCCCCTGTTTTTCTGTTACTATACCTCTCGTTTCTTTTACTATGCTTAAAAGCCTTTTTGGTGTAGTTGCTTTTGTTTGGAGGTATATTTTTTGTGTTTTAAATTATATACATATACATATATATATATATATATATATATATATATATATATATATACATATCTTTTTTTTTTTTTTTTTGCCTCCCCATTTGGGGAACACCTGACATCTGGAGCAAGAAAAACTGATGTAATGGCGTCAGCTGCATGTTTTATACCCCTGACGACCTGACGTCATGGAAGAAGGGACAGCAACTGACGCAGGACCCAAGACTTTGCTAGTCAGGCCGACTGAGGGCAACCTGCCAGCAGATTACCCAAATGTAATGACTGCAACAGTGAATACACTCAAACATCTACATTTATGGTAAGTGTACACAACTGTACTTTTCATCCCATGTGCCTTCAGTTTTGTATTCCATTCCCCTATCCTTTGCTGATGTTCTGCCCGTAATGCCGTATCATCTGCATTTAAGCAACTTTGTTGAGTTGTCTCTTCTGACCTGTTTGCTGATGTAGTCCATCATCAGCGTGAACAGAGGTGGGCTTAGAGATGAACACCTACTCCCACTGGAACCCCTCTGTGAGACCTAACACTGTTCACACTTAAGTCATTGAGCCCTTGTATGTAGCCTGCACTAATTCTACCAATGTTTCTGGGACTTTGAACCAGTACAGTACTGCTCAAATCAGCTTTCTTGGAACCTTGTCATATGCTTTATCCAAATCTAGGAATGCCCAATTGGACTCTTTCCTCTTGTCTAGCTTCTGCTCAACTATCTGTTTCACTGCAAACATTGGATCAGTTGTGCTGCATCCTGATCTGAATCCAAACTGCTCATCTCCCATCATGCTTTCTACTACTCTGCATAAATGTTTATCAATCGCCCTGTCCAGAACTTTCATGCAGTGTGACTGGAGTTTGATACCTCTGTGCTGCCCACAGTTGTGGGTGTCCCCTTTGTTCTTGTACACTGGCACGTATATACTTATTCTCCAGTCATCTGGGACACACCTTTCTCTCCACACTGCTATGAGTACCCTCAGGAGCCATTTCTCCCCTATCTCACCCAGCATCTTTAGCATACCTGCTGTGAACTCACCTGAGCCTGCTGCTTCTCAGACTTCATTTTCCTTAGTGTTATTCTTCTTCTATGGTGGGCTACTCTTCTTCTCTCGTTGTAGGGTGTGTCTGGGGCAGTATAGCTTCTGTTGGGTTTTCTTCATTTAGAAGCTTTTGGAAGTACTCCTTCCATCTGCCTTTGATGTCCTGTGGGCTGGTGAGCAGGTTGTTGCTGGCATCCCTTATGAAGGGTGTCTGACTATCTTCTTTATCTTTCTGTCTTTGCCTTGCAACCTGATATAGTTTCTTTGCGCTGTCCACTGAGTCACTTTTCAGAAGCTGATAGAGTGTCTCCGTTGCCCTATTGTTTGCTATTGTAACTTCATTTGTAACTTGTTTGTTAGCCAACCAGTATTCCTTTGTAGCCTAGTCCTTCTTTTCTGTCTCCCACTTTTTCCTGTTGCCTTCTTTCTTTTGATGACTGCCTCGACATCTGCATTCCACCACCAGCTTTCCTTATGTACCTTATTTCCATACCTGGCTCAGTCATATATTTGTTCTGTAGTCCTCACACATGCTGTTTTGATGCACTGCCATTCTTCTTCAACTCCACCTATTTCCTCATCTTCTTGGGGTGCTAGAGCTATGAGTAACTCCTTGAACTGTTGTACTTGAACTGTTGTACTTTCTCTCCAGTCAACTTGCAAGTCTTCAGTTTCATCTGATTTGACCTTAGAGCCTTCTCTGACCACTGCTTACACCTGATTGTGGCAATCAGTGGTTTATGCTGTGGGCCAACTGCTCCACGGGGAATGATTTTACAATCACTGATTCTACCCCAGTGCCATTTCCTTACTTGTAGGAAGTCTACCTGAGTTGCATGTTGGCCACTCTTTGTATGTGATCTTGTGACGTCTCTTTTTCTGAACTATGTGTTGGCTACTATCAAGTCATTTGCCAGACAGAAGTCTAAAATGTCCTCTCCTTCTTTATTCCTGTTGCCCCACCCATGTGGACCCAGGAAGTCCTCATATCCTGTTCTGTCTGCCCCAGCATTATCAACACCAATTCATGTTGTCCTGCTTTATCTAGTAGGTCCTGTAACTGCTGTATGAATGCACTCTTTTTCTCACTTTCACAACCCAATTGTGGGGCATAGGTTGATATTATGAATATTGCCCTATCATTACACTGGAGTCTGATTGCTATGAGTCTGTCACTATTTCTGATGACATCCCTCCCTGCCTTCTGAAGCCTCTGTCACCACAATTCCAACACCATTTCTAGCCTCTCCTCCTCCTGAGTAGTAGACTGTGGATCCCAAGCCAAGTGGTTTGGCTGCACTGCCCTTCCATCTTGTCTCTTGGATACATAGGATGTCCAGCCTCCTCCATATCATCATGTCATCCACTTCCAGGCTCCATCCTGTCAGTGAATCTACACTGTGTGTAGCAATTCTTAGTTCATGTTTGGCAGGCTGATTGTTTTTACATCCAGCTTTCGCTCAACCGAGCTATCTTAGGTAACCCAGGCTGGGCAACTGGACGCCGGCCAGTAGCTTATTGATCCAGAGCTGCTGGGATTTATGGCTGGCAAACACTGACCAGTAGAGGTATATACACCACTTCCACCATTAGCATGGGTCCCTGGTGTAGGTTGGAGAAGGCTGGGTCCTCAACCCACTTATCACCATTTACTACCCATGCCAATTTTGGCAACATTAGTCAACATGAGTGGATCACCTAGAGCCATATTTTACACTGTCAAGTCGCTAGCCCTGCCACAGCTCCCTAGTCTGTAATCCATGTTCTCCTATCTTGAGGATACTGCGCACCACAGTAGATGCCTAAAACAGTTGGTCTAAACATCTATTTCCCCTATAGGGCATTATGTAGAGTCAGTGCTGCTGCCCACAGCTCCATTCACTGGTGAGTTTGAGATGGAAACACTCAGCATGTTGTGCTTTTTTTTGGAGGTAGGAGGAACCCACAGAGACACAGGGCGAACATGCAAACTCCAAACAGGCATTGGCTGGAGATCAGGATTAAATAGTGCATTGGAAGTGAAGACCTTAACCATTGTGCCAACTGGCCTGTTGTGCCAAATGGCTCATCCCTGTCCATATTCAGGCACATCTTTGATCTGTGGATGGGTAATAGAAAATTTACCCCAGGACTGCCCCCGTACTACCAATAGGCAGAGGCAGCTCCTAAATGCTTTTTCCCAAGCGTGGGTCCCTTCAAATTAACTATGGTATGATCCCAGTTATTCTCACTAGGGATAATATATAATTATTGACCATGGGATGGGTAAGCTCAATCTAACACTAAATGGGATTGGTTAATTCAAGTACCAAAAGGGAAATTGTCTAGGCTAAAAGGGGCCTGCACGTGCAGCTAGCCTAGTACTTACCTCTGAACCTGTAAGAATGTTTGTGGCTCTGCTGTATGGGGCATTAGGGCTGATGTAGTGGACTACCATGGAGATATCCAGCAACAGATTGATGACCTAACTCAGTGCTGATGTGATGATATGAGGTAGTGTCATCTGTGCCAGGGAGAGTAGGGCAATGCATGTGTAACATATGCCAGCATAGCTAGCTGGAGTTTTGTAAAGAATTTTATGTCATTTGACTATCACACTGATTTGTACAGATGCTTGTGTTAAAATGTATTTATAAAGTTGCTTGTGTTAAAAACACATCAACAGTGGGTCCTGCTGGACAGAAAAGAGATATACATGTATGTCAGACAGTGTTATTACAACTGATTAAGTATATATGTTTTAGTGGAGAATTCTAGAAGGGAAAAGGTTAATCTTAGTCCAGGTTGAAAATTAAATGGGTTAACCATAAAGATTGTATCTTATAGATCTGATTGCAGCCAGAGTAAAAAATGTCTGGGAAAACCAGGACTAGGAATCTTACTGTATTGTCCTTAGGGGTGTACTAATTGCTAGCCCAGAAGGGTGGAAATTTTTGAAATTGTTTTATATCTTTCAGATACTGCAACAGATCTTAGCAAAGCTGTGGGTGTGTATTGTACCAGAGTTAGGTGGCTAGATGTGATGTCATTCTATAACCAGCACTGAAGTGATTCTTTAGATATTAGTAAGATATATGACAGAAGTCTCACAGCAGCATTTTGTTTTTTGGAACCTGACAGGAAAGATCTGTCACAGAAATCTCATAGAACAACACACCTCATCTTGCCTTGCTGTAGTAAGCAACTCAACACACTTCATCTTGCCTTGCTTTAGTAAGTAACCATGGGACACTAATTCTTTAGTCAGTCAGGGAGGTATAGTGAGATTAGTTAAGTATTGTTTTTCTGAATTTGTGTGAATCTGTCCAACTGTGTTATTTTTTATATATCCTGTGATTGAAACTCTGGTGTATATTGTAACTAAGATATTCAGTACTGTCATGCTTTCTATTTTATTATTTATTATTAAATATTTCTATACCTTTTATTGTAGCTGGTCTTTTAGAGAATACTTTTAACATCTTAAGAGTACCTATTCTTATTTTAGTGACACTGTGGCCACTCCTGAAATCCTTGCTGCATTGGTCAAACTCAACCATTTATACTAGTGTTAATTTTACTCAGTATAATTGGGTACCCTTGTAAGAGCCTTAGAATATCTGACCGGTGGCAGCGTACTTAGTTAATAGTGTGGGCAGAGGGAGCACAGCTGCTAAATCTGTGCCAGCCTTTCGTGTGTGTGTGTGTGTGTGTGTGTGTGTGTGTGTGTGTGTCTGAAAACCAAATACCCAAGAGTGCATGTCAGCTACTTGGAACAGAGACACGGAGTTTCAAAGTGTTCAGTGTGGAGTCTTGTTTGGGGTCTGGATTGAAATGGAGAGTCCAGCCCCAGGTCTGGAATGTGCTCCCTGTATACTCTTAAAGGAAATTGTACTTGGTGTAGAGAGCTGCATCTTAAAATACTATGGAAATCCAGTTTTTGCTCCTAGTGGCCATCTTTCACCAGTATCAGTGGTGAGAACTGAGGCTCCTTGATTACTGGCCCAGAGCAGGGACCTCCACAGTTTTCCTAACATTTCTGTTAGAGAGAGAATTTAAAAGTTGACTCAGTACTAACAGTGAATATAACACTGCACATGCTCACTGATTTTGGTACTGCCTTGAGAAAAATATCATCTGCTTAAAACACAGACGTCTCCTAATGTCAAGTGAAAAGTGTATATGCACATTTAGACCATAATCTGTTGTTTGAGGATTCTTCTCTGAAAGCCATAAAAGAAATAGAATAGACAGGTAAAGCAGCTGAGAACAAATATTTAATCTTTTCAGTCTTCATACTTTCTCAGTGCATCAGTTTGCAATATGTGGAGTTTTCATATTTTGTGTAGCTTTTCTCCCCAGGCTTCTACTGAAAAGGAGTTGTGCGCCCAAACAGATTATTCCAGTTATCAAATGCAAAATAAGTAAATAAATAAATACGTTTCCAAATGAGTGATTTAAATGATTGTATCAAATAAAAAAAGAATTAAAGTCAACAGATAGTATAAAAACCAAAACACTAAAATCCAAGTAAAGATAATTCTAAACCATCCATCTCCTTCAAAGAAGGTCTTAACTATTACATTTGAACGGGTGAGCCATCTAGGGAAGTAACTTCAGGACAGCAACTTGTTCGTGCAGTATATAACTTAGGTTTGAAAAACAACCATTCATGTGTATAATTTCCTGTATGTTATGTCTTTATTTGTGATTATTCTGCTGTTCATTCTTAATGTTTGTACTGTATCTTGGAACTTTTGTGCCTGGGCCTCAGAGTATGGGATTTCTCAGCTAGACATTCCCAGATTGTTACAATATCAGGTGACTCAGGAGGTAGCTGCTCACCTTTAATGTAAGAAAGACCATGAGGCTGTGGGTTGTATTCTCACTCCTCCCACATTCTTGGATTTATGTTCCATACTGTCATTATAGTGCAACATAAGGGTTTGCTGTACTCCTTATGTGCCATTGTTCAAATAAGACAGTAAACCAAGGTCCTGTTAATGTATGTTGAAAAAGAGTAAGGATGACATTATCTATAAAACATCACTCAGAATAATAATGGTTCATTAAACAAAATAGCTGCAAATAAAATTATTCATCCAGCTAAAACAATAACATTTCTCCACTCAATTTTTTTTTTATTTCCTTTTATTTCCTTACTCCAACCATCCATTTTCCAGTTCCAAGCCTTTTTCCAATGGCATTTATAATTTACCTTTTTATCATACAAAACTTCTGATCACATTCATTGCCAGCTATTCTTAGGGAAGCTTTATCAAACTGCATTTTATAAAATATTTCACACATTTTAGGAAAAATAAAATCCTTGTTTAAGTCTCCCAAAAAACTTGGCTGAATTACCCATGGCAGGTATGACTACTACTTTAGGTTCCCAAAAAAAACAGGCCATGCCTAGTTAGTGAAACTAACCAGGACAACAGTCAGTTGATCAGTAACAAATTCATGGACAATGTAGTGCCAAAGACTAGCAAAAATGTAGGTAGACTTTGGAGAACTAATGTGCTCATCTCACATAATGCTGACCTCTCCTTCAGAAATGTTCTTTTGTCTTTCTAACCAATATTTTATTGTATTTTTAGCTGACTTAGTCTCCACTTCATAGGATCACAGGAAGTTACTAGGCTGTTGGCCCTGAGGCAGTTATAAGTCTAGGCAAGAGTTTAGCTCATGTATAGACAAGTCAGCACCCAAAGCCCCTGTCCAGCAGGAACACAGGTGGAATCCCATGGAGAGGGAGTCTATTCCACAGATGGGGGGGGTCTCTGGGACACAAATCTGTCCCTTACACAAGTGCTATTGATGGCACAGACCAGGTTGAGGTCGTGCGTGCGTGTTACTCGAGCTTGACTTGCAGATATGCAGCAGTCCCATCAAGGCAGGGACTGAGATTGCTTTGTATGCCAGACAGAGGTCACTTCTGAGGAGTCTGTACGAAACTGAGTAGAGGGACAGGGCTTTTAGCTATCTGTGTAGGGTAGATTTTTGAGGCCCTGGAATCTCCTGGTGAGGAACTTCTGTGGTCTGTGGTCTCTCCAGCTGCTGCATTTGCTTTGTGAGGTACATGCTGATGGGGGTGTTGTACTCAATAACTGGCCTTATAAGGAAAGAATACAGGGATGTTATGACCTCCTTGTCCCTGGATGAGTGAAGTGGGATGTGTAGAAAGGTTTCCGTACAGTGGGAAATGTTGTGGTCAAAAGTCAGGTTGCTGTCAACCTGGGTGACCAAATCCCTCACGACTGATTGTGTGCTTAGGATGTTATTAATGTGATAATATGTTTTGACATCACTCCCCCCAAAGGGGATGATGATGCATTTTTTGCCATTCAGCTTGAGGCCATGTTTCTGGCACCAGTCATTTGTTTGGGTGAGACCCTCTTGGAGGATGTCCATATCAATTGGGGAATTGCTGACCACGCCTGGCTTACAGTCACCTGTAAACTTGGTCAGCCATAGCCCACTGGTTTTGGCCTGTACGTCAGAGAAGTATACCCCAAATAACAGAGGCCACAAGGCCGATCCCTGGGGTTCGCTGCTCATTACAGGTCCACTGCTTGAGGTGGCTTCCCCTATTTTGATTAGGTGGGTTCTATCAGTGAGCCAGATTACTACCCATCTGGTAACATACATACATACAATTGTTTCAAGCAGGGGCATTAAAGCCCTTCTAGCTTGCCAGTATGCCAAAACACTTGTTCCCATAATAAATGTCCAAGCTGTTCTTAAAAATATCTAAACTAGTGCTTGCTTTAATGTAATTTGGTAGTTTGTTCCAAGCATCAGCTACTCTGTCAGAGAATCAATTAGTACACTTCTCATTCCTATAGAATCTTCTACATAGGTTATCTGACGATTCTCTAGTACTTTTTGATAACCCCAAACATTCCCAGAGGTAGTTGTCCCTAAATGCCTTATATACCTGAATAAGATCTCCTCTTAAATACCTGTAAGAGACACTGTACAAGTTCAGATATTTTAGTCTTTCATAATAACTTAGATTTTCATATCCATGGATGCCCTTAGTATATTTCCACTGTACTCTTTCCAGTTTATTTATGCTTGTTTTCCTATAGGGTTTCCATATTGTTATTCCAAACTCAAGTTTGGGTCTAATGTAACTAACAAACAATGACTTCATTATGTTTGATTTCCTAGACTTTATAAATCTTTTTATACAACCTATAGTTCTATAACTATCATTAGTCAATTCGTTGATATTAGAAAAACTCATAGCTGAATCTACCCATATATCCAGGTCCTTAAATGAGTCTACAATTTCAATCACTGTGTGCTGTATTAAATGTTCACCTTTCAGTTTATGTCTCCCAAATCTCATATGCTTAGATTTTGATGTATTTATCAACATATTATTCTCCTGTGCCCAAATGGTCAATTTAGTCAAATTATTTTGCAGACATTATCTGTAACACTTGTAATCAGTTTACCCAATTTCAGGTCGTCCGCATATAGACTGTAGAACACCTCAGATGAAAAAGTAAGGTCTGAAAGATACAATCTAAACAAGTAAGGGCCTAGTACAGAGCCCTGTAGGACACCTTGACTGTAACCAAGGATTTCACCTCTCCAGTTAGTGTGTGATACTTGCCATGTCTTATTTGTAAGCCATGCAGCTATCCATCTTATCAACAGTACATCAGTACCTAGTTGTACTAATTTATTGATCAGTGTTTTGTGCATGACCCTGTCAAATGCTGAAGTTAAATCTATATAAATCACACCACAGCACAATTTTTCATTCATAGCTGTTGTTATATTGTTATAGAACATCAAGTTACAGGTGGTAATAAATCTATTTTGTATAACATATGTATTGATGCCTTGTTGAGAGAGTTTATCTATTATGCCCGAATGGGGAATAGTGTCGAAGGCTTTGGTCAGGTCAAGGTAGGTGGTGTGCACTGTCTTCCCCTCGTCCATGGCTTTGATGACTGTCTCAAAGAAGTTGACCAGATTTAACAGACATGACCTCCCCTTGACAAAACCAAACTGTGTGGGGTCAAGTATTTGGAGGTTGCCAATGTTCCTGTTAATGAGGCCAATGATAATCTGTTCCATGGCTTTGCAGATCAGGCTAGTTAGACTGATGGGTCTATAATTTCCTGGATCGGTTGACGCTCCATCTTTGTGTAAAGGGATGACAATGGCTGTCCTCCACTCAGCTGGAGCAAAACCGGCATTCAGGCTTTGGTTGAATAGAGTGCCTAATGGTGCTGCAAGTTCATGTAGGATGCAACTTGGGATGTTATCGGGTCCCGTGGAGGCTGTATTTTTTGCCTTTGAGAGGGCAGTGATGACTTGTTCCTGAGAGATAAGGGAAAGGGGGCAGGTATGGGGATGTCCTGATTTACTGATGGGGGGACAGAGGGGTGAAGTTTTTGCTGAATCTGTCAGCCAGTAGGTTGGCTATATCTACAGCATTTGTGTATGTGGTGTCCTTGACCACCAGTTGTGAACAGATCTGGGGTGCTTCCTTTGAGATTGTGGACATATGTGAATGAAGGCCTTATGATTGTCTCTAGTAGATGTGGACAATTTGGACTCGAAGTTGGCTCTAGAGGATTTCACTAGTGCTCTTATTTGCTTGTTCAGGCTAAGGAGAGATTGCTTCCAATTGGGCAGTCTTCTATGTGGTCCTTCATAATATACCTGGCTGTTTAACCAATAGCACAAGACTTGCCCTTCTGAATGCTTCCTTATTTTTTTAAGTCACTCATTCTTTGCATAAGCTATTAAACTTTCAGAGATATAGGAGATCATGGACAACAATATCTGTAAAAGCAGGGTAGGTGAGGCACTAATCATTCTTCAAGAGTTTGTATAAGATTCTAAGTAAAGGGATATAGTAACTCTGTTGGTAGCCCAAGGTCTTTGAGCCTGAAAATGTCTTCCTTAGGAACCTCTAGGGCTTCTGTAGTTATTTGATGTGTTGAGCGAGTTATATCCTGAAGTGGGCATTCTACTCTATAATTGGTCTAATCAGTGCCGAATATAAGGGAATAATGACATCTTTAGAGATGGATGGTTTACTCTCGGATATTAGTTGTGCTAACTAAAAGGATTATCTAAGTGCAGTTGCCCCATGAGCTGTCAGCTCTGGTACCCAGGTCCCTGGCTATATTTTCATTTAGTAGTGCAGTGTTGTCAGTACTGCATGTTGAGAGGAGGGGCTTCAAACAAAATAAAAGTACACATTTTACACTGGGCATTAACTAGGGTAAGTTCTTTTTGAAGGGTACTGGTGTCTGGGGGGAGCCGAGGGTCTTGCCAGTAACACCCAGGCAGTATTCTGCAAATTTGGTTAACCAGGGGTGCTACTATTATTCTGAAGATCAGAGAAGTAAATGCTGAAAAAAGGGGTCTCAGTACAGAGTCCTTGGGATCTCTGCTGGTTTCCTTTATGCTTTCAGATGAGCCAGCTGCCACACGAGCTATGTGCATTCTGTCTTTTAGCCATTTCTATTTATCTTACTATGTAAGGATCTATATTTAAAACATTTAGTTTACTTACAATGCCTGCATGGGTTCTAGTGTCAAACACTTCGGCTAGGTGAAGAAATGCTTTGTGAACAGCATGATCACTGTCAACTCTGGATATGACCCTCTTGAAGATGTTAAGTAAATTTAATAGATAGGATCTCTCATTGACAAGGCAGAATTGTTGAGAGTGTGGCCTGATGAGATTTTGGTATCATAATTAATGAGATCAGTTATGATGTGTTCCATAGCTGTACAGGTCAGGCTTGTAAGGCCTATCAGCATGCTTTAATTTGGAATTATATCTTGTGGCTAAGCTTAGGTTAAACAGTTTGTGGAGAAGTTCATTGAGGGTGTATTTGGCCATATTTATTAAACATCCAGTTATGCTATTAGGTGCCATGGAGGAAATGTTTTTGGTCTTTGGTGGTATGTTCAGAACATGTTCCTTGGAGGTCACAGGGGGTGTAAGGGATTCTGGGATATGTGGAGTTTTGATAGATATTTTTGGGGTGACGTTTTCACTAAACTTGTTTCCTAGCATAAGTTGTTTTGTCCTTCAGTAGTATTTTTAATGCTATCCTTGTTATGAGGTGTTCTGTATGTGCTGTACAGTTTTTTACTCTCTTGTTGTAAATTTTTTGCTGGTGGCCTACTATGTTGGATTGTTTTTTGAATTTCCCAGTGTTTGCTCTGGTTGGGACTGCTAATTTTGTGCATTTGTCTAAGAGAATATGTAATTTGTTTATGAAGCTGACTTCTCTGTTGGCATCCAATATGGTGGATTTTGAGATTTTGTCATATGATTGTGTGAGAGATTTGCCTGTTTGAAGTTCTAGCATTTAGAAATGTTGGTTTCAGACACTTGAAAATGTGAAGGCAAATCTCACAAGTGTATGGTTTGACTTAAGTGGGGGAGAAGAAACCAGGGGAATAGTACACGTAAAGGCTAACTAGTAGAACTTGCCCATTTGATCAGTAAACCAGAAGGTACCAGATAAACTAAGTGTGAGTGCTTGCATGCCTTACAAACCAAGGGATTTCATCAGAATAAAAAAAGTACCCACATATAACTGTTACATTAATAGTCATGTGATAAAATGAGGTATGCAAAGCTATAGTAAAACAACTGGTTACTGTTCCTGTAAGGTTTTAAGGACACAGACAGTTGAAATACAGTTATTGATACCTGAGAGCTTGTTTGCATTGACTCTAATTTGCTATATAAGGAGATTTGGTTATATAACAAAATCAGCCTGGTGATGGCAGTAATGGTACACTGGACAAGGACTTCAACTGGATGGTCCCTTGTGGAGGCAATATCCGAAAGCCTTTAAGTGAGAGGTGCAGACCATCCCTTGGAAAGCGAGTTGAAGTATCAGTCATCTCATCCCTTTGCTGACATGCTGGAATCCCCTTGAATGACACCAACCATTCGGACAGTTGTTGAAGCCAATCATCTTTTCCTTGAACTTGGGGCAACACCTTCTTAAGCCCACTTCTTAGTCATTGCTAGAACTGTCTCAGTTCCCTAACTAGAATATAGTTGCCCAATTGTATGTCTCCATTCCTCATACAATACTCACAAACTTCAAACAATTGAAAATAAAATTGGTGTGTTCACTCACCTGGCAGATCAACACATGCACCACTGCCTTGTCCTACAGAAATTCAGATGGCTGCTTATCCCTAACTATGCTGCTCAACTTCTTGCCTTTCTCTTCAACTTTTTAAATTTAGTTTGCTGTCTATCTTTGATGTGCCAGCTACCCATCAGAGAGAGAAACTATTCTATTGGGTTTACCCAAAAGGCACTTTCATCTTAACGAGACCTCCCTCCAAAACTGTTATTGGTGGCTTTGTCAGCAGTTCATCATTAACCACTATTAGCTGTACATTTCCGTCCACCTTGGCTTCTTCCTGTTCTCTAATTCATGGCAGATTTTTTTTACCTTCACCTGTGACACTTTACTACGTGACCCACAACTTGCCTGTTCTGCTGCTATAATGTCTGTCTTCTTGTCATGTTACCGCCAGCTGTTATTAGCCCATCGTATCTGCTGGTCTTTTGCTACTTCCTCTCTAGTCCCACTCTGACATTTCTCACCTTAGTAGCCAACCTACTACATCTTTAATTCCCAGATTCTTAGAAGCTCCCTTATTTTCTTACAGCCCTCATTTTATTATCCACTCCATAGCTCCCCAAGCCAAGTCACTGTCCTAAATGTGGCACACATCGTGTAGCTATTTTCTGCTCTTCTTGCTCCTTTTTATATTATACCATTTTTGGATCCCTCACATGTAATTTTTATTATGTATTTTTATTTATTCAGAAGGGAATTTTAAAGCAAGTGGGCTTTTCTACAAAGTATATATATTTGTTTACAGCTCACTTTACATACTGTTCCTTGGAATGCAGTATATTATTAGTGTTGACTGTGTTTTTTTTTTTTTGTATGTGTATCTCTTGCGTGCAACGTGAGCCCTCACCAGCATTCTGGGAATGACAGCAGTTGTGTTATAGCCCTAACAATTCCACTGGGTGAAGGAATTATGACTCGCATCACCATTGGAGGCATTACACACGCCTCATACTGTTGTGCACCTGAGATGAGGGCATACCTCTCAACTGTTCGGAATTTCACAGAATGTCCAGATTTTTGCTTCATATTTTGGGTATGGTCTTTATAAAATGTGTAGTTTTCAGGGAAATCCTCGAAGATTGAAGTCATTAAATAATAAGACATCTGAGTTTCAGACTTGGTATTCTTCAGAAAATTAATGGCAATGCAAAACCTCGTAGTCTATCAACTTTCTAATTTTATAACAACAATATTTAAAATCTAGCCCTGGTTTTGGGCTTGGATGAAGGGTAATGCATTCCTGACTTGTTGAGATGAAAGCAGGCCCCTGGGTCATGTAATTTCCAATCCCCTTTTTTTCTTTGTTCTCCCCTCTTTTCTACTATAAGCAAACTGAAAATATTATAAATAACTGATGGCTCTGTTGTCTTGCAGTCTTCGCTGGATTCTCTGTGCAAGTTTGTGAATGCAGATTACTGTATTCATGTATTTTTCTGTAAAATAGTTGTGTATTTGTAATTTAAGTATGAAAGTATGACACTTTTGTATTATTCCTTGGGAAGAGTCTAAAATGGTCATGAGAAATCAATGCTCTGTTATGATTAAACAGTCAGTAATGTAAGAAATTATATGTTCGTGCTTATTCTTCAGGAATCAAAACTTGCTCTAGTATTAATTTTCTAAGTGAATTAGTAATATTTATGAATATTCCCTGATTTGAGGCTGTTGATCTCCTATTGCTTGACTTGGTCTAGAATTATTGAGCAAGTAAGTTGAAAGCTGTGTGTATTGATTTAGTTGGTATACGGTGGAAGAGTTAGAAGTATTTTTCTTGCTATTTTATATACATTTTTTGTTTTTGTTAGATGCCATCTACAACGAGCAGAATATGGGTTCTTCTTCTTCTGTAGCACAGAACCGGGAACCCCGTCCCAGCTTTTCTTCTTTTTATCGTCTACGGAAGAAACGGAAACTGCAGCGGTTAAAGGACCCGCTAGATGACATTTTCCATAAGTTTTTGGCATCCCAGCGAGCCATGGAAGAGCGTTTCTTGCAGCTGGAGGAGCGACACATGCAGCGGGACCTGGAGCTAGAGGAGCGCAGGATGCAGTTGGAGCAACGGCGGGTGGAAATGGAACGGGAGCACGAGCTGCGCATGTTCACTGTCTTCGCGCAGATGGTCAGCAGTCTGCGCGCGGATAGCAGCCCAGACTTTGGTCTAGTACATGGGCTGCAGATGGCAGATAGGTGGGGAGAGGACAGTAAGCTTATGAAGGGAAAGGCCAGTGCTCGTCCCCCGAGTAATCCTTCGCCTGATCCAGACAACAGCCCCGAGAGAATCAGCCCCTACCTGTCTAAAAGGGGGAATAGAATTTCAAACTTCTACAATATTATGAACGAAGGTTATATCGCATATGTCGCCGACAAATACGATGAAGATAAAAACCCAAATGTAAGTCTTTCTGGTTAAGGCATAGTTGTCATAGTGTGCACAACCGTACAGTCTGTGAAATGCATTTCTATGGGAAACCAGAAAGAGCGGTGATTGGTACCGAGTTTGTACTGGTGTCCTGGGGTGTGAACAGTATTTAAATCATTGAATTGTGAATGGTAAGAGTAATGAGTGATCATTAAATACAACAAGACGACAGTAGGTCACCGGCTTAATTTTATTACCTTTGTAGTTAGAACATTGTTATGATGTCTATGGTGTGTAAAGGTTTGATGTGTATTTCTCGTATATCGCCGACTCTTTTTAACCTTTGCTCTGCTGAAACAACGGAGAAGTGTATCGTTAGTTATCATTGCATATATTGCTGCCTGCTTAATCAGAGTTCTCAAAGACAAGCTTCCATAGAGGCATAAAAGTTGTCGGTAGTTTGTATTTCCTGCATGGTGAACGTATTCCAGTTGTCTGTCAACCAGTGTTTTCTTTCTTTCTACCTTTCAGTATACTTTGCTTTATTTCTGTGCGTCTCACGTGCTCTGAATTACACTAGTTTTACATTCCATGCATCCACAGCGGTACTTCTTAACATCACGACTGTACTATCTTACCTGTACCTGTCTTTCATTCGTGCCTCCTGAAAGAATGACTACTCCGAAGTTGATGTCCTCTTGAATTTTAACTTCTGTGAAATATTAAATTTTTCCCTATCATATCTCCTCTTTTTTTCAGGAGGTACCTATCGTGTTTTTTTAACTTCTCTGTAAATTTACAAGTGAATATCCCATACTGTTTGTTGATTTGTTTTTTAGATCTGTGAATAGTTAGCACACTGAGCTGAGCTTTTTATGCTTTCTTCCCCAATGAGGCCAAGCTGCAACTGGACTCGACTCTTTGCAGAGTGCAGACATGTATGCAGTCTCAGCTGTAACCCTGCATGCCTGTATTGCCAGCCCCCTACCTAGCTGGCGAAGTGAATGGTGCATGAGAGAGAAGGCTAGAAAGCTGCTGTGTCACTCACAGCATAGGTGGGTTTCACTTCAGAATAAAACCCTGGATTTCTTTATATGCAGAAGCACCTGACAGACCACTGACTGTCATGAGGCAGTGTCTGTAAGTGTCACCACCCTAGCCCTAGGCAGCAGTGCAACTTTGCATATCCACATGCCAAGCCCAGTTCTAATCCCTCGCCTGTGCTGGTACTGTTGAAAAGGGCCTACCTACCTTTGCATTCCACCCCCCATCCTTCTCTTGTGTGCCGCCACATGTCAGATTCAGGTCATCTGTGCCTGAGTCAGGCATTGTTTATATGCCGTGGAGATGACTAAGAGTAATTTCTATTTTATGTATGTCGTTTTTTATTCAGTTACATTTCCATTCATTTTAATTGTGTTGTCCTTATTGATTAAGCATTTAAAAAGTTATGAAATAATGCAAATAGCAAGGAAAAAGTACAAGTTTTTGAAAACTTGTATATAATATTTTATTGCATAGCATCTCTAGTTTTGCTGTATTTTAACCATGTCTGGATAACGTGTCATACCTGTTTTATCTAAGTAATATTTCTTTCTGTATCGAAAATGCTGTCACTTTTTGGGGGTGGAAGTGTTTTCCAAGTATCTTATATTAGTGTACTATTGCTGTTTCACAATGCACAGTTCTCTGGTTTCCTTTTCAGTTGGCTACCTTCTGTGTGGCGTCTGCCTGTTATTTGTTTTGCCATTTTTTTCTTGGTTCTCTGGTTTCCTCCCACATCCTAAATATAAGATGTAGACAAATTTCATATTCTCCAGATTGTGAGTGCAGTGTGTAAATATGCATGTGCATTTGTATCCTATGATAGTGTAGCATTTGTCTATGACTATTTTGTAAGCTTTATACATAATGAGTGCTGGGATAGACTCCAGAACCCAATAACCCTGAAATGGATTAAGCAGGTAATTGGGAATTTGCCACTCGGCAGTGTAAACATTGACTCTAGACGATTGTCACTGTTTAAGTGACACCTGACCCCATGTGTAAAAAATGAGGGGAAGGGGTTGTGGATGGATGCTTTTGACAAATCATTGCTCATTTTGAAGAATTATATAGCAGATTGCATGAGCAAGTGCAGAAAAGTCAGCACTTCTTTTAACTGCGGTCTTAAAGGCCAAAAGTATTTTTACCCATACAAAATCAAAGTAAATATATTTTAATATTTATATATAGTTATTATTTCAAGCAAAGTTATGTGTATATAATACACATCCATACAATTAAGCAAAAACAAATTAAAGTGTAGCAATTAGCAGGTGTTTTTATTGTTTCTCTTGATAAACACAATAGGAGTATAATAAAACAAGCACTTGGAAGTCATGTATGTTGGTTGAAAGTATTTTGGATAATCATTCAGAAAATATATATTTATTTATTTATGTATTTGACATTTCTTTACCGGGAAAGTCCGACAGGGTATGAGCCCATTTTCAGCGAAGGCCCGGGGAGAAAATCTCCACAGTACACAGAGAATTAAATTGAGCCATGTTTACAAATATTGAGACAGTAAAGTAGTACAATATGTGAAAGACAAAATTAGGAAAATATAAAGGCAATCAATAAAGTTGACCATACATTATATAGAAAATAATAAGCAAAATATAAAGGCAATCAATAAAGTTGACCATATATTATATACAAGGTAGGTAGAGAGTTCCTAATGTGCATATCATAAAAGCCACATACTTTTTCTGGCAGGAGAACTAGATAATACATTTCAGTCAAATTCTGGGGCAAAGAAAGGTTAATTTAAGAATATAAAGAAAGGACAATAGAATGTTAAGCAATTAAAGAGGTGAGGCTAGAAAGTAGGTAAAGCAGGATTCATCAAGAGAAAATCTATTGGTGTGGAAGAAGGGAACAGAAAAGAGTGCTAAGATGGCAAGGAGAGTGGGCAGATCCAGTTATTGGTGAGATGTTCTTTCAGCCTAGACTTGAAGGAATAGTAGTGGGGTACACGTCTGATTACTTCGGGGATGCTATGCCATGATCTGGCAACACAGGGAGAGTTACAGACTAACCCCATTAAATCTTTGAGGTTTGTAAATAGATAGTGGATACTTGTGACAGAAGCGTAGGTCATGAGATGGAATATAATGATGTAGTTTGTGAAAATGAGAAGTTGTACAGTATTTTGTGTGTTAATATTAGTTGATTAAGGGTGAGAAGCTGGGGTAGGTAGAGCCAGTTTAGAGACTTGAGAGCATAGCAAGGGTGAGAAGCTGGGGTAGTTAGAGCCAGTTTAGAGACTTGAGAGCATAGCAATGGTGAGAGTAGTGGGCCTGCCCTGTGACAAATTTACCTATTTTGTTATAACATTGACTATTTTTCTTTGAGGGGAATAGTGAAGATTGGTTAGGGCAAGTGAAGTGTATAGAAGGGAGGGTAAAAGATGAATTTCTTAGCCCTATACATCATGCCCAATTGTTGATTAGTTTTTTTTTTTATGATGTTGCTGATATGTAGGTCAAACATAAGATTGTTCTCAGTAGTTAACACCTAACTGTTTTGTATGTGACACCACATTAATTAAAGTGTGGTTCTGAGTGGTAATAGTAAAGTTAGAGGCATCTGGAGAAAAGTGTTTTGGTGAAAATAGTAGACGTGTAGTGTTTTTTTTTTGGGTTAAGTAGTAAATGGTTGTTGGTGAGCCAAAACTCAATGGAATTGAAAACTTCTTGCATTAAACTCTGTAGATGAGAGAGTGTCCTGGCAGAGCAGATTAATGTAGAGTGATCAGTGTAGTGAATTAGGGTGGCTTGTTTGCTGGCAATATTAAGATGGTTAATAAAAATGTTGAGAAGTGGACCTACTATTGAGCCTTGGGTACCCTAGTGCTAACAGGTAAGTAAGGAGAGAAGTTAAAGTTCCATTTGACAGATTGATATCTGTTAGAGAGATAGCTAGTGAACTATTTTATAAGAATGTTTTGGTCAGGCCCAGAAGAGATAGCTGGGATAACAATTGGGGGTGGGAGGCAGTATCAAAGGCTTTGGATGGATCTAAGAACATAGAAGGGACAAAGTTTCCTGAGTCACAAGCTTTGTTGACAGTGTCAGTAAAGGATAGCAGAGCAGTGATAGTGCTGTGTGCTGGTCTAAATCCATGTTAAGTGGGAGAGAGGTTATTGTCAAGGAGGTATTGAAGAAGTTGCTTATGGATACATTTTTCTAGAATTTTTGATAGTGGTGAAAGAATAGCAGTTGGCCTATAGTTAGAGATTTCTGTGGAGGTGCTGCCTTTGTGGAGAGGAAGGATGAAGGATGTTTTCCACAGTGAGGGGACGCAAGACTCCTTGATGGTTCTATTAATCATTATTGAGACAGGGTAGGCAATTGAGTCCACAGACACTTTTAGAAATTCGTTAGGAACACTGACTGCAGAGGGAGAATATGGCCTGAGCTTGCACAAGAGGTATTTGATAAAGGAAGTAAAAATCAGTTGAAGGGAAAATGTGGAGTGACAGGTAATAGGAGGCTGCGAGATTAGAGGGAGATGGAGTGAATATGTCAGGAGTACATACAAAAAGTACAGTTATGTAAAATCTTTTCATAGCAGTAGATGTCCTTCTCTTCACTGTTGCAGTATTCATGAAAGATGGGATGTCCTGCCTCGAGCAGCCTGTCTCTCAGCCAGTATTGAAAAGCTTGAAAAGGATCTTGTTTGCACTGTATGTCGTATTTATGCTCCTCACTCAGAACGTAGGGCATAAAAGGGATGTTCAGATGCAACTACCCAGAACTGAATTTCTCCAGGAGAGAACAATCCTTGTAGAACAAAGGAGTCCATGCACACTTAGAAGGAAAAAATGCAGAATAAAGAAGAGGGGGGGTTGAGGGAGAGAGCAAGTACTGCAACAGTGAAAAGGACATCATCTGTTACAGTACAATTTTACACAACTGCACTATGTCCTTCTATATCACTATTGCAATATCCTTACAAGAAAGGAGAATAAAAAAGCTCAAAAGCCATAATGGGAGGTGGAAGGCTGAGAAGAACCCTCAACAAACCCACATGAATATTTTCAGTAAAACCTGGTTCTGGCCCTAGAAACCATATCCAGCTTATAATGCTTAGTGAAGGTATGCATTGAAGACCAAGTAGCAGCTTCAAGGATGGAATTGGTGTCCAATCCTTTGAAGAAGGCACCAGAAGAGGCAGCAGTCCTAGTAGAACGAGCTCTAACAGAAGCAGACAGAGACTTGCAATGAAAAGTATAACAAAACAAAATTGCCTTAGATATCCAGTAGGAGATGGTTTGCTTAGAAACAGCCAAACCCAAAGACTGGGATGAAAGGAAACAAAAAAGCTGATCGGACTTACGAATAGTCCTAATTTTATCCAAATAGTACATGAGCTGTCTGTGCAAATCCAAGGTATTCAGAACCTTCTCATTAGTGGACTGTGGAAAAGGGAAAAAAAGAAGGGAGTTGTACCAATTGATTTAAGGACAACTCACCACCTTGGGCATAAAAGAAGGATTAGTATGAAGGGACATCCTGTCCCTGCTGTGAAAATCCAAAAAAGGAGGAATAGCCATAAGGGCCTAGAGCTCAGAAACCCTCCAAGCAGAAGTTAAAAGCCCGCAACAAAATAGTCTTCCAGGTACAGTGTTGCATAGAAGCAGAAACTGCAGGCTGAAAAGGAACCTGTGTTAATTTTTCCAAAATAAAATTAAGGCCACAAGGAGGGAGGATAGGTTTTTTAGAGGCCTAGTATGCAGGATGACTTTAAGAAATTGTTTGACCTCAAAATGAAAAGTCAAAGGAGTAGTCAAGGGCAGACGAACACAAATAGCTGACAAATTAGCCTTCACAGGAGAATAGGCTAAGTCAAATTGGAGCAACTCGCACAAATAAGAGAGGACCAGACGGACCGCCACTGTAATAGGGTCCTGGTTATGAGCATGGCACTAGACCGAAAATCTCTTTCAGTTGGACATGTAAGATTTTCTGGTTGAGAGATTCCTTGTCTTCTGTAAAATCCTGAGCATGCGGTCAGAAAAGAGGTGCCAGAAAGGGATCAAAACCCTATCGTCCACAATGTCAATTGCAGAGTGGACAAGTGGGGATGAATTAGATACCCCTTGTCCTGTGTGAGGAGATCCAACTGGTGAGGTAACTTGTGATGACTGCCCCTGGCAGGATGCATTAAGAGGGGGAACCAGTGCTGTCGCAGCCAAAAGGTAGTCACTAGCAAGATTTTTGGGGAGTCCAGCTGAATCTTCGAAGAAGAGGAAGGAACCCATAAAGAAACCTCCCCTTACATGGAGAGGATAGGGCATCTGTTTTCCAGGCCAGATGGCATGGCACTCTGGAAGACTAGAAAGGAAGCTGCCTGTTCAGAGGAGAGGCAAAAAGATCTACCCGATGAATACCCCACCGATGGACAATGTCCAGAAACATGTCTCTGTGAAGCATCCATTCATGAGCCTGTGTTTTGGACCTGCTTAGAGAGTGTGCCACAAGACTATGTTCTGAAGGAATGTGAACTGCCTGAAGAGTTGACTTATAACTGAGAGCTACTTCCCTAGGCTGAAGTGCCATCCTGAACAGGAGGTAAGATTTTGTGTCCCCCTGCTTGTTGATATACCACATCAATATCAATGTAGTGTATCTGTGTACACCTTCAAGGGGCCCAGAGAGAACATGGGGTGAAAAGCCTGAGGGGACAGAATCAGAGCCCTCATCTCTTTGATGTTGATATGGTCTGATTTCTGATGGGGAGGCTAGAGACCCTGAACTTTCAGGTGACCAAGACATGCCACCCACCACATATTTGGAGCATCTGTGAGAAGCTCCTGAGAAGGGGACTGGAGGCTGAAAGGGCCGGCCTGGGTGAAGAGTGAACTGTAAAATCCACCTTCTCGAAGTTCTTCTTGAGAGAGGGAAGGAGAGGTACACTGAAAGTCCGAGGGTGCCGGTGCTGCAGCTAAACTGACTTGAGGTACCATTGAAGTTTTCGCATATGGAGTTTGGCAAGAGTAAGTACTAGAATAGAAGAGGCCATGAATCCCAGAGCCCAAAGACACTCTCTGGCTGGCATGGCAGTCAGGCGAAGAAGAGACTGAAAGAAGGCTATCAACGACAATACCTTTGGAGGCGGGAGAGCGGCCAACATTGCCACCATTGAATCCAGCAACCTAGATGCACATGATCCTGAGAGGGAGACAGGACGGACTTCTGAAAGTTGATAGTAAACTCCAGACATTGAAGAAGAGAGATGGTGGACTGCAGATCCTGCAACAGTTGACCGGGAGAAGGCGCCTGAAGCAACAGGTTGCCTAAATAAGGAAACATTTAAATGCCTTGGAGCCTGTAGAAGGTAATCACAGGAGCTAGGCATTTTGTGAATACTCTTGGGGCAGTAGAGAGGCCAAAGGGCAAAAAAGAGAACTGAAAATGGGAGGAAGACGCAGAGAAATGTAAAAACTTCTGGTAGGGAGGGTGAATAGGGATATGAAGGTAAGCATCTTTCAGATACAAGGACATTAGAAAAGCTGGGGGTAATAAAAGAGGAAACAGACTTTGAAGAGTAAGCATCTGAAAAGAAGGTATCTCAAGAAAGGTGTTGAGCTGAGAGAGATCCAAAATAGGTCTCCAAAGAAACCAGGAAGATTCTGGAATAAAACCCCTGTCTCACTTAGAGGGGGGGCAGATCAAATGGTCCCTTGGTTCAACAGGGACCCTAGAACATCCGGAAAATGAGGACGTTGCTCTAGAGTTGACTGAAGAATTCTAGAAAAAAGAGGGAGAGGTTTCCATACCATGAAGTAACCCTGACGGATGATATAAAAGACCCCAAGAGTCTGAAGTGATGAGACGCCAATTTTTGTTAGACAAAGGGAGAGCCGAAGGGACAAAGGAACCTGGTGTAAAGGCGGGGACAAATTGTGAAAAAGAAGCAGGCTTATCAAACAAGAGAGGCTTCTGGGCCACAGAAATCTAAGAAGCCTTAGCAGAGGGGGCCCACCTCCCATCCCTCCTGCCCTTAGAACAAGGTAGATCTAGAAGGATAAGTCCTCTTAAACATATTTCTGTCTCTACTATCCCTAAGTTCAAGTTTCTTCAAGAGAAAGACAAAGCCTTGGAAGACCTTAAACAAAAAGATGAGTATTATGTAAAGGAGCATCCAGCAACTTTCCCTTTATGTTCTCAGGAAGAGGCTGGAAGAGACAAAGCCAAGAATAATGCCTCATGCTGGACCCAAAAGCTGTGGCCCTAGAACAGGTATCAGCAGCATCAAAGCTACACTTAATAGAGTGGTGAGCCACTTGAGAATCAGCTCCTAAAACAGATAAGGCAGAGGATGTGCCATCAGAATCAGGGAGGGCAGAGATAACCTGACAAGCCTGAGCTACCAAGGCCGGAGGATACCTGGTCATGTAGGTCTGATAATTAATAGCCCTAAAGGCCAAAGTAGCAGCAGTGTAAACTTTCTTGCCAGTCCTCTTTGTTGTCCTGTTGTCCTTATCAGAAGGCAAAAGTTTGGAAGAAGGCAACATTTTAGAAGGGTTTGTCGGAGGAAACTGACACCACAGCAGGATCAGCAGAAAGACATTTAAATAAAAACAGACAATCCTCAGGAACCTTGTAGAACCTATCCGGTTTCTTAGGAGCAGGAGACTGAGAATCAGGAGACTTGGAAGCAGCAATGGAAGTATCTAACAAGGTGAGCAACACAGGAGGAACTGCAGATGGTTTAGGAGTATTCACTTGAAGAAACTTATAATATCTTCTCTGAATGTCCGACACTTGAGAAGAATCCCACTTAAAGAATTCCATCATCCTAGCAATTGTGCCTCCAAATGACAATTCCTCAAAAAGAGACTCCGGGCTAACAGACTCCTCTTCATCAGAACCATAAGCCAAAGGCATCTTTGAGTAATAGGACAAAGATCCCTCAACAGACAGGGGGGTCTTCATCCGAGGAATCTGGTTCCCTAAACTGTTTAGAAGGGGCAGATGTCCAAGCATGAGCGGATACTGAAACCCCTTGAGGAGGCTTTAGGGCAGAGAATAAGTCTTGAGTAAACTCTTAACATTCCCTTTGAGGATCCAAAGGACAAGGTAAAACATGCTTTAGTTTTTGTTGTTTCTTAGAAGGGACATCAGCCCTAACAAATACCGGAGGTTCTGATCCTTAGTGAGACTCAAGAAGAGAACCTGGAACTTTACTCCCTGACCAATGTCTGTGGAATCCCTATCTCACTAGCTCCTTCACTGAACCTGGTTGTCTGGAGTTGTTAAGGCTCCATCCATGTATGCTGTTGGGCTGCCATTGAATGTTTGCAGTTGGCTTCATCTCAGCCTGGGTATGCATTTCTCTTAGCAGTGTCAGGAGATATGCACCAGGCTACATACTAGTCCAGTCTGTAGTGGGGCAGGCTGCTTTTAGTTTGCTTGGACCAGTAGTGGCAGACTTTTTTGCAGCAGTTATTGGTGTCTGCATCTATTCCCACCCAGGCGGCTTTCTTGTTGTGGTCATGGAGTAAGGCTTCTGGCAAGGCATTCTACACTGCTAAGCCGCTTTGCTGATCATGGTATATTTTCCTGGCTCCTTCCTTTCTATTTTCCTGCACGGAATGCAACTCAGCCGTAACTCCTTCATTACTGTTGTTTTACTGCTTGGAATTTAACCCAGTAATAAGACCCATTAAAAGAGGATTTTCAGTGTTTAGATATAGCAGTTAGAAGGGTCATTGGAAAGATCGATCTTTGTTGCATGCATTCAGTAGAATAGTTACAAGCTAAGTACACTTGTATTCTGGGCACATTTCAAAAACAGTATCAATGTCCCTTTACCAAGAACCAGCTTTCCTCCCACAGCAGGGTATCCTCTAGAATCTTGGCTGTAAAGACAAGAGTCTTCATTTTTATTTTGCTGCTGAAATATATAGTTTATTTATCTTGTGTGAGTCCATTGAATGCTTCCAAAGATTTTCCAGGATTATGGAAGTACCCTTTTGGCATTTTGCCTTTCTTGCTGTTTAAGATTATATTAAGTGCTACCTTATTGTATCTTTGTTCATTTTGTTGTTTATTTTTTGACTGGCATGATTTCCCCAGAAATTGTCACCAAAAGTGTACCTGTTCATAGGGATATACTAGGCTAACTTCCTTTGGACCTTTGTCAGCCTACCCATGCATCCCAACCCAGTTGTGCCCCTATGTTTCATGAGTGTTTATTAGGAAAGGTATGTTAGGAAGTTTCTAGAGGTTATGTGGAGGGTATGTTCGTTTAGGTATTACTGTCTGCCTCTCTGTATCCGAGAAATGGGGGCCAGACCTGGGGTGAATTTCTGATTTCCCATCCATTGGTCAAGGTTGCATTTAAATAAGGTTAGGGATGGACTCTTCTTCACATGGATGGGGAGCCTGTTTCAGAGCATGGGGATTCTCTGAGACACGCGTCTGTCTCGTCAACATGTCTTATTTATGTTACAAGCAAAATTAAAATCCTTGGATCTGATGGTTCTGATGCAGTTCATTTTGCAGTTGTGCAAAAGATCCATCAGAGTTGGATCCAAGGATGCCTTGTATGCCAGGTATAGATTGCTTCTCAGTAATGTGCAGGAGACTGAGTGTAGAGGTAGAGTTTTAAGGTGATCAATATAGGACAGTGTGTTTATACTTTGGATTCTCCTGGTAAGGAACCATTGTGAGCATTCCAGCTGTTGCATATGTCTGGTGAGGTACATTCAGAAGGGGCATTATACTCAATGGTGGGTCTGATAAGGGCAAAATTAAGTGGCACTTTGACATCCTTGACCTGAATGCCATGCCCTTACTTATAAGCTGGGTGACATAGAATGATTTTCTTACTGTCTTTGGGGGAATTCAAACATATTGGTGCAAATATTTCTGAGCTGACAGAAGTGGGAGATGAATTTGACAAAATTGAAAGGAAACTCATTGTGAGAGGTTATTCCGTGGCTACCATTAAATCAGCCAGGGTAAAAGTGGAGAAGGAATTGGGTCTGATAACCCCTGAATGCTCAGAGAAACATGGATAGAAACAAGCATTCAAGGCCACATGTTTTTCAAGGAAATAGGTCAGAAAGCAGTGAATTAGAATTTGCTAACAAAGAAAAGATATTTTTTGTTACCAAGTTTTCCCAGTTTTCCGTGATTTCAAGGGAAACAGTTTTAAATTTTTGGCCAATAGTTTTGGGGGATGACAAAGTGGGGAATCTTTTCCCAAGTAAAATTATCTTTTCGTATGGTAGATATCCCAATTTAAAAGAGATTTTGAGCACAAGGCACAGTTTGGGAAAAAATTCAAGAACAGAAAAAATAGGAACACATAGATGTGGCAAGTGTAAAGTTTGCAGTAAAGTTAGGAATTTAGATGGTACTAAGATTAACAATGTGAACTATAAAGCCTTAGAATACTACGATTGTAATTCGGTAGGGGTAGTGTACATTATAGGTTGTAGTTGTAGCAAACAAAAATGGTATATTGGTCAAACTACTAGAAAAGTGAAACTCAGAATCATGGAACATTTGGGCGACATCAAGCATAGAAGATTGGAGAGCCCTGTGGCCAAACATTTTTTGGACTTTCATAGGGGGACTCCTGAAGGATTTATATATTGTGTGTTAGGAAAACCCAAAAATTTACAGGGTGATGTAGGATTTCATAATAGATTATTGGAAATGGAATCCAGATTTATTTTGAATTATAAAACTTACTTTCCAAATGGCATGAACATTGAAATATGAATCTTTATATTATAAGTAATTAAAGCTTAAGGATAATGATAGTGGAGATACATAAAAAAATATATAAAAAAATTTTTATAATAAAAAATTTATAATATAAAGTTTTGCATAGAACTTTTGAGAAAACATATATTTTTATGTATTATTCATTTAAATGTTAAGAAAGGAAACATTATTTATAATATAGGTGTTAAATTATATAATACATTTTTATATTCAATGTTTATTATCAATTTTTTGAAGTTAAAAATTAAAACAATATATAAAAACAATGTATTTAACAATGTATTTAGTAAAATTTAGTAAATCAAAAGGGCAGGTTCACTTAATGGTTGTTTAATTGTTCAATTGTTCAATTGTTTGATTGTAATCAATTATGTCAATTTGACTTGGTTAAGGATATAAAAGGTGTGGTGGTATGTAGGATGAATGTATTCCTTGAGAAGGCGAAGGCCGAGGTACCAGAATGCAATAAAAGAAGATTGTTACACCAACTACAGCGTGCTTGAGTTGCGTTCTGTGGTATTTTACTATAAGTACTTTCTCAGCGTTTAATATATTACATGGTGGTCAAAGGCCAGATTACTGTTTTTATATGCTCCCAGATCCCTGACTACTAGGTCGATTCTTAGGAGTGTCTTATCGATGGAGTAATTAGCCTGGGTGAAAGTTTTCTCAAAAGGCACTATAATGCATTTCTTGACACTGAGTTTTGATCCGTAGGTTTGGCACCAGTCATGTGTGTGTTAGACCCTCATGTAAGATGTTTGTGTCTTTGGGGGGGGGGGACTATGATAGCTCCCAATTTTCAATTATCTGTGAATTTGGTCAGCCAAGGGATGATTACATTAGCGTTTACCTCAGAGAAGTAGATGACAAATAGAAGCAGTCCCAGCAAGGAGCCCTGAGGTGTCCTGCTAGTGACCGGTATCTTAATGGAAGTGGTCTCACCAATTCTTACTTTCTTGGTCCTGTCTGTGAGCCAGCTAGTAATCCAGCTAGTTATATTGGGGTTTATGCCTAATTTGGTGAGTTTGCCAACTATACCTGAGTGGGGTATTGTATTGAACACCTTAGCCAGGTCCTGGTAGGCAGTGTGCACTGTTTTTCCTTTAACCATTGCCTTAGTGACCTCCTCAAAGACGTCCACCAGGTTTAGTAGGTATGACCTTCCCCTGACAAAGCCAAACTGGTTTGGATCCAGTGTCTGAAGTCTGGCTGTGTTTATAAAGCGCACTGCTAATCTTTTCATATAAAAACATTAAGAAAGATTGCTTGAGGGCGATTATTGTTTAGGCTTCTAGCATTGAGCAGTAACATTTTTGTTTGCTATGTTGGTAGATCTAAGGGGGTGGATAAAGTTTTAGCCATTATTGGAACCCTAGGGGAGACAGGTGCAATCCATCCTTTGCAAAGCAACATGGTTTGTTAACAATGTTATCCCATGCTGGCAGATATTGAACCCCCCCACCCCGAAAAGACACCAGAAACTAAGCCAGTTATTGGAATCCATCCTCTTTTGTTTGTACTATGTCAGCATCCTTGGTGAAGATAGAATGCTGCTCAATGCAAGACATATTATCTGCCTGAGCCAAATATTCAGAGATATCAATAATGTTTCTCTTCATATAGTCCAGGGAGGTACATCTCAAGTCACCAACACCCACATGGACTATGATAGAATCATACTGGTACCTGTAGTGTAGTGACTTGAGTGCTTATGTAACTTGGCAGATCCAGGCTCCAGATAAGCAACTAACTTATTTTCCTTGTTTATTCTGGTGAGTATTGTCTCTGTGTGTCATGCAGTGGAGGCCTCTATGACAAGAGTCCTGGGTATTGTGTTTGCTTGGCTTATGGGCTTTGTTGTTGGGTCTCCACTGGGTGTAAGCATATGTGTGGTATTTGTGTTGCTTTTGGTGAGTGTTTAAGAGATTGCTAAGTATAGGAGTTGCTGTTTATAGGCTTAGGAGGTCTTTGAGGTTTGGAAAGATTGCTTTTTAATGCCGTAACATAAGTTGGTGTGTGTGTGTGTGTGTGTGTGTGTGTGTGTGTGTGTGTGTGTGTGTGTGCTGGCATTCTTGGCAACCTTGTTTGCAAGATTTTTTCCTCCAATGAAATTGTGTATGTCTCACTTATTGTGTTTGTTTATTTAAGGATTAAATGGTTGTCTGTAAACATGAGACAATGGCGACATTGTCTTAGGATGCCCGTATCAACCACGCTGGCTACAAAGACATTTAGAAATTGCATATTCATGTTGTCTGGACCTGTATTTGGGTGCCCTGCTGTAGGTTGTGGACTGGGTTATACAGATGTCTCATTGGGTGGTCTCAGGGGTTTGGCACTGCGCTAGGTTAGATTGTTTGTATATATATTTCTGTCACCATTACAGGTAAAAATTCTGAAGGAAGGGAAGGGTTGAGATGTTCTAAAATATTGTCAGTCATATTTGTTTAAGTAGCAGTAATGTGGATGTGCCTTTAAGACACAAGATTTTAATTAGAAGTGTCATGTCACAAAAAGGGTGTGTATATATTGCTTGTGTTGAAGTTTGTTCAGTTTCTGATGAAGTCTTACCACATGTGCAAGACGAAAAGCGCTTCATTAAACTGAAAGAGAATTAAACTGAGAGAGAATTTGCTTTGGTGTTTCCAAGCTGTCTTTTTGTTTTTCGCTAGTTTGTCTTACTTTGGTTCCTGTCTGTTGGAGTTTGTTATGGCTTTGGACAGTCCTTGTGGAACACCAACTATTCTTGACTTGACCCCACCACAACAGGATGGAGTGGGGTATTTGACACAGTTAATAGAACAATCATCTCAACGTGTGAGCCAGTTACAGACTAAAGTGGATGCCATTACTTCTGTTCCCGCCATTGTTCAACCTTCTGCTTCTGCGTTGGTAATTAGAGGTGGCAGGCATCCCAATACTAGCTCAGTACCTCCCCATCTGAACTCACAAACCGGAAGTGTGATACCAACTGGAAGTGATGTCACACGAGCTGAACAATTGCACCAGAGGAGTAGTCCAGGTGGCGAAAGGGCGCTGAATGGCAGAGAACCTACAGGTTCAACAGCTTCAGCATCTGGTTCAACATTTCTACCTGTTTTTTCCAACAATCAGCCAGGTAGTGTCAACCTTACTAACAATATAATAACTGACAAACTACTTAATATGAGAAGTTCTACAGGATTTAATACCATGAAAGACTTGCCAACTTTTACTCAGTGGTTGGAAACGCCAATTTCTTTATTCCAATCGCAACCCAACCAATCAACACCTTCTGAAACAGAGGACTCCGGTAACATAGTTTCATTATTACAAGACCTTGACAAAAAACTTTTCAAATATAAAAAATTTTCTTTAGAAGTTACTTACTTACATCAATGTGTCAATGAAAACATTGTTCCCAAAGGCTTGCGTGCCCACCAATACCCTACGGGGTTAGAGCCAGGTTCATTGTTTCATAAAGAACTTATTGAGTTGTTTAACATTCAGGGACTTGCCCTGTTGAATCTGATGATCAAACATTATGAGACTTCTATTAACCTTTTACAGCAAGAAGCTATTAGCGTAGATGCTGCTATTAAGCGTCATGTAAACTTTTCAAGATATGCTTTTGATTACAACAGAATTTTTGACAGTATAGACCAACAAATGATGAAATTTAGAGAAATTAAAGTAAAAAAAAACTAGCTAGAGACCGTAAAGCATATGGTGAGGGGAATGCTTACCCCCCCACCCCCAAGTTCACAAGTAGCAAAATCCAGCAATGCTGCTATGAATGTATTTTTGTGTAACACAACAAACAGAAATAAATTAACACATGGTCTATCTGTCTCAAATGATAGTAGTGCACTTCCATCAGGTGAGGGACCTATGTTACCCCAACAGACAATTGTGAATAATACATCAGCTAACGCCCAAAATTTTCAGCATCAAGCCAACCAATACAATCTGAGATCAAAGAACAAGAAATCTCATTCCAACAACTACAAAGGGAAGAATTGGAAATGCAGGAGATGATACCACCCCTTATGCACCAGCTTCCCCGACAATTAATGCTGCAGATTTTGGACTAAGGAACATCTTTATGAGTAATGATAAAGATTTTAAAATTTACAATTTTTCCAATGTTACTATAGATCAACCACTGGTGGAACTATTAGCCAAGGGGTACACTTTCGTCCCCACAAGAAAAACAGACTTAGTTAAAACTTTAATTGATTTAAAGTTATTTGTGCGTAAACTCAATTTGTCTATGCTTTTTGTTGACAATATTATGGTTCAGTCTAGTGCATTACATCCTTCAAGTACTTTTTGTCCCCCTTTACACCCAACTTTACAATGTTTTGAACTCATTTGTGAGTTGGATTTATATAATGTTTTAGGGGTGGGCAGTAATCATAAGCAGAATAGAAGGAAGAATGTTTCATCTGTAAATGTCACTAGTGAACAACTGTATTTATTACAACTAATTCAAGAAGCCCCTGTCCGTATTATGGCCCCAGATAAGGGAGGGGGCTTGTTGTTATGAATGTGGAGGACTATGTCAATAAAATGGACCAAATAGTCCAAAGTCCCACATATCAGTTGGCTTCACGTAATGAGTTAAATCAAGCATATAGTAAAATAAAGTCTCATTTATATGAAATGTTGTTAGAAACCAGGATTACTACTGACTTGTTTAGATATTTATCTATGCCTTCCCCAAGGATACCTGTTTTGTTTGGTATCCCTAAGTTACATAAAAATGTGAATAATCCACCTATGCGACCTTTAGTGGATGCTAGGGCAAGTATAACTTACCCTTGGGCAAAATGGGTAGACCAAAAGTTGAAGAAGTATGTAACTCAAGAGAAATATATATGTAAAGATTCTTGGTCGTTCTTGTCACAAATCAAAAATTTAGAATTCAATGCTGACTTCAATTTTCTAACAGTGGATGTGGTAGATTTATATTCTTCTATCCCCCATGTGGAAGGCATCAAACGAGTCAGTAGTTACCTAAGAGCTAAAGCAGTAGCCTCTGATGAGGTGGCTTTAATAGAGGAAATGCTTGACATAATCTTGTATAATAATTTCATTTTATGTAATGATTAGTTATATGTTCAAAAGACCGGTGTAGCTATGGGGTCACCCTGTGGGGCAAGTTATGCCAATTTGGTAATGGCCTCATGGGAACAAGAATTGATCTTTGGTAAACAAGAAGTGAAACAGTACATCCAGTTCTACACACGTTTTTTGGACGATATTTTTATCATTTTTGAAGGAAATAAGGAAGCAGCTAGTAAACTAGTAGATTATCTTAACAACACTACAGATTTCCTTTCCTTTACTTATGTATTTGAAATGACCAGGATTTCTTACTTGGATGTGGATCTTAGTAAAGATATGGAAAGGAACGCATATGTAGTGAAAATTTATAGAAAGGCCACATACTCAAACTCTTTATTACATTTTAGCAGTTGCCATCCATGGCACCAGAAGAAATCAGTGGTGAAGGGCCAACTTGTGAGAGCTGCCCGTATGGTCATGTTGGACCAGGATTTCATGGATGAATGTAATAATTTGAGGTCAGTGTTTGTTAGGAGAGGTTACCCAGTAGACTTTTTTGAGTGTCTACTGGAAGAAGTAAAATACAAGAGAAAACAGGGGTTGTATAAACCCATTTTGTCCATTGGTTTACAAAGTGTTATAATAAATGACAGAGAACTACAAAAAGAAGTATGGAATTTAAGTTTAATAACACCCTATAGTAGTAATGCAAGGGAAATAATGTCAATTTTGAATAAAAATTGGGAAATAATTAGGAGAGATCCTCACCTTTCTTACAAGGTCAAAAGCAAACCCCGGATTATTTACAAGAGGGGGACTAATTTAAAGGAATTATTACAACATAGAAAAACCACCCCACAGTGGAAGTGTGGCATGTACAAATGCGAAATGTGTAACTACTGTAAATACATGAGTACAGGACAAGACATTGAAGTTAACTTCTTCTCTTTACTCCTACACACAAATCTCCAACTCCTTTCTTCACTGTCTTCTCAAATAATGCAACCTGTATTAACCCAGATATGACCACTCGCCTGTTAGGTGTTACTATTGACAACCATCTTAATTTTGATGACCATATTAACAATACCATTAAATCAGTTAACAAAAAGATAGGTTCTCTCTACAGAATTAAACCCTTTCTTACCCCTGCAGCCAGAAAAACCTTGGCCCAGACCCATCTGATCTCTACCCTTTTCTATGCCTCTGCTATATATACAAACTTATCTAAATCCAACCTTACCAAACTATCCACCTGTTACAATAGTATAACTAGATTCATTACTGCTAACCCCTTCAGAACTCATCACTGTCACAACCTCAAGCAACTAGACTGGTTAGAGCTAAATAACCACATACTCTATCAACAGCTACTTATCACTCATAAGGCTCTTTTCTACCCTGATGCTACCCCTAGCCTCAAAAAACTAATTTCACCATATAAAAACCTATCCACACTACGCTCTGCTAACAAACTCCTTGTGGCCTTAAATAAATCATATAATAAAGCTGGGGATGCATTATTCTCTAACTCTGTCGGGAAATTCTGGAATCAACTCCCTTATGAAATAACTAACCTTGACTCTACATCCCACTTCAAAAGACACATCAAAGAATATCTAAAATCCCGGTGGTTATGCCCTTGTGCTAACCCTGACTGAAATGATTTCATTATTTCCCAAGTTCCCCCCTCTCCCTTTCGGGTCCTCGAATAATAGGTTTAATTATTGACTGTTTTATCCTTGATACTGACTCTACCTTAGCATTCTAGTTTATTGTCACATATGTTTTTCTGACCTGTGTACTGCTTATCTATCTTTTATTTAATCTAACTTCAGAATATTCTATACCACGTATTTTACTTTTATCTGACTTTTTCTCTATTGTCATACTTTTGTCACTGTTAGTTTTTCGTAAATTGCTATATAAGTCTACACTGGTACTTTTGTATTATGTTTATTTTGGTCTCATGTAATAATTGTATTACTTCGTGTATTTGGAGCTTTTCTCCCCGGGCCTCTACTGAAAACGGATATATGTCCAGTAAGACTAGCCCGGTCAACAAATGTAAAATAAAATAAATAAGTTAAAAATATTAGTTTTAAAATCAAATTGAAGTACACTTGTCAGTCCAAGTTTGTGGTTTATGTAGCTCAGTGTCAATGCTGTGCAGCGTTTTACATAGGTAAAATGGATAGAAGGTTAAAAGAACGAGTATACGAACATTTATATAAAATAAAGACCCTTAATAGAGAAAATGCACTGGCTAGACACATTATTTCCTATCCACAACATTAATTTTTGTTCAAAGCAATTGATTCAGTTGTTGATGATAGTCGGGGGGGGGCCCGCTTACACTTTTACTTGAGCAACTTGAGTTAAGTTGGCAAATACACACTGGGGCAATGTTTTACCCGGGTTTGAATGAGACAATATCTTTAAACAGTATACTGAAGTTGAAAAATCTTAAACGTTAATGTGTGTATGCATTTTTATAAAATGCGTTCATATTTGTGATATCTGACTTCTTTTGACTTGAATATGTAAGTTTCTGACTTCTTAGTTAATTAAGTAATATTATATTTTGAGAGTCAACACAATAATTGGAGATATAGTATTGTTAGTATATGTATGTTTGTATATATATATTTCTATCACCATTACAGGTAAACATTCTGAAGGAAGGGAAGGGTTGAGATGTTCTAAAATATTGTCAGTCATATTTGTTTTTAAAAAAATGTTTTAAGTAGCAATAATGTGGATGCGCCTTTAAGACACAAGATTTTAATTAGAAGTGTCATGTGACAAAAAGGGTGTGTATATATTGCTTGTGTTGAAGTTTGTTCAGTTTCTGATGAAGTCTTGCCACATGTGCAAGACGAAAAGCGCTTCATTAAACTGAAAGAGAATTAAACTGAGAGAGAATTTGCTTTGGTGTTTCCAAGCTGTCTTTGTTTTTCGCTAGTTTGTCTTACTTTGGTTCCTGTCTGTTGGATTCTTGACAACCTTGTTTGCAAGATTTTTTCCTCCAATGAAATTGTGTATGTCTCACTTATTGTGTTTGTTTATTTAAGGATTAAATGGTTGTCTGTAAACATGAGACAATGGCTACATTGTCTTAGGATGCCCGTATCAACCACGCTGGCTACAAAGACATTTAGAAATTGCATATTCATGTTGTCTGGACCTGTATTTGGGTGCCCTGCTGTAGGTTGTGGACTGGGTTATACAGCTGTCTCATTGGGTGGTCTCAGGGGATTGGCACTGCGCTAGGTTAGATTGTGCTAAGATTTGTTAGTAGTGCTGATTAATTTGCAAACTAGCTGCTCTAAGCTTGTTACTGTGAAATGGCTTTATTTTAGCCACACTAAGTTACAAGTTTCAGTTCTAAGGGTAGTTTTACAGATAAAATTTACGTTTTGGGCATTTATGTTTATGAAGGGAACTGCCAACCTCTTGATGTAAAGTCATCATGAAGGATTGCTTGCGAGTGCAATGCTACAATAAAACAACTTAAACAAACCACATTGACAAGGCAATTTCAAGAATTAGGGACTTTAGAATGATTTAAAGGCAAAGTCAGCAAATAAAGCAAAAATAAAACAGTAGCACTTAAGTCAGTTAATTGAAGTGCAAAACAATAAAATAAATGTTTTATCTGCCAAGGATGGAGCAGGATTAACTCAGGACTCCCTCAGAGTGTGGCAAGGGCACCAAGCAGATGGGAGCTCTGGGAAATGAGTAGGGGACAGTTTGTAGTAGGAGAGGTCGACTGAAGTGCAATACTGGTCTGCCGGGTGAGCATTTAGCATTATGGATATTTGGGAAAGTAATTAAATAGGTTACACAACAGACAATACCAAATAAAATGGGATGGAGGGACTTTGGAAGTCAGATTACCGTAAAGGGTAGAAGACAGAGACACAGCCTTTTAAAATCCCAACAAGAGAAGGAGTTCTTGTCCTGTGGTTAGAATTTTAGAAACTTTTAGCTTAATGTCTCAGTGGGGGCTGGGGCAAACTAAGTGAAACGGGGAAAAAACAGTATCAAGGTAAACAAAAAGGCACTGGAATACAGGTTTATATAACCAGATTATGCAGAAATTTACCAGTAAAGCTGTAATAAATGACTAAATGAGGCTCAAATCTGGCAGTATATCATAATCCTGCCACAAGTGTGAATGAAGCTACTGAGACCCCAGATTGGGTTCAAATACAAAAAGCTACCTTTTACAAGTTATTATACTTAATGGAAATAGAAGTACAGTATAATCTATAAACAATGCTAAAATCTTACAGTAATATGTAATGTTCCCACAACTGCAAATGAAGCTACAAAACTAAGGTTCCAGAGCAAACAAAAAATGCAAAAACTTTTTTGGTTAAAACATGGAGAGAAAGTAAAGAAATACAAAGTATCACCACACAAGTCACTGTAAGTGTAACTTAACATATTTAAGGAGTATTTTTAAATAAAAGTTTTCTTTCTTTCCTTTTAATGAAAAGGATGCATCTCATGCTTTTCATAGTCTTGAACAAAAGACTTTGAGTCCTCATCATAATGGTTTGTTTTGTTTGAGGTAAAATGCTGGTGTTCAAACCTGTGAACATCATAGAACTTAATTAAGAAAATGCTCCTCAGAAGAACAAAGAAATTCAAGATCTTCTCAGAGCTTTCTTAGGCTAAGGACATCTGATAATCTTAGCAGGGATGTTTGCATTTTTCCTACCTAGTGAACTGATAGTCAGCTCCTCCAAAGGAAAAACGTCCAACAAATAAGCACACAAGCTGTGGAGAATAGAAAAATGCACCAAAAAGGGTTGGTGTTAAATGAATGGGTAGGGTGCGAGAGGCCACAGTGATATTTTTGTTGAAGCCTTAACATATTGGTTCTGATAAAGCCAAGATTCATCTACCCATGACTCAACTTTGTTTTAATCTCAGCCCCTATTTGCGCTGACATGTGTGAGAGAGAACAGTATCTCTTCTTGGACACAGTACATAGTGGAAGTTACATCTCCTGTGGCAGCAAAAAGTTAGGCCAGGCATGGGAGTGGGTCCTATATGATTTATCAGACTACAATCAGGGGACTGAATGAGCTGATACGGCACTTGCCTGTAGTAGGGAACAAATGTGATGCCGGGCTGTCACCCTGCTGGGGGAAGAAATAGGCCTGCCTATCTTGCCACATGAAGAAATGGGGGCCCAGTGGGGTGGGGGAGCGCAGAAAGTGTATAAAATTCATGTGTGTCCTCATTAATAATACATTCACTCTGCATTGTATTGAAACACTATAGTGGCATTGCATTTCATTTTCTACATGACCTTTAATCTTCTATCCGTCCAGCATGTCCTATCTTTGAATGTTGAAGTAAACATAAATATTAGGCCAAAGTTCACAAGTAATACAAACTGGATGTTACCTAATAATTCTCGTCTTAGTCTTGAAGTAATGAAATATTAACATTACAGCTGTTTAACGTGATCTCAAAAGTGTTTTTGTAAGTGTATCAGTTCGTGTGTGTGTGTGTGTGTATATACACACATGGAGGTGCAGTGCTGCAACTGTTATCATTGTCACCTCACAGTAACAGGTTCCCTGGTTCGAATCTCGGCTAGGGTGCCTTCTGTGCGGAGTCTGTATGTCCTCCCTGAGTTCGCTTGGGTTTCCTCCCACATTCCAAAGACATGCATGTGGAGCGTTTATCCCTGGACTTTCGCTCTAAATGGGTTCTGTCCCAGTTGGACTTTCCCAGTAAACAAATGTTAAAACAAAAAAATATACACATATAAGTGCATGTATATATTTATATGTATGTGCGTATATATATATATATATACACACACACACACACACACACACACACACACACACACACACACACACACGTGTCTGTGGCATTAGTTGATTTGCCTGTTCTGTTTAGGAGATATGGCTGTACTACATAGTAAAACACTTCGCTAGAAGTACACCTTGCTGCCAGCCACTTATTAAATCCATTGGTGTGGATATAAAAAGGAAATGATCATTTTTTTGTTTGACTGTTCTTAATGCACATGAAAGTGAATTGCAAGTGATGTGCTTGACAAAGTATAGGTTGTTTGAGTTTTCAGAATCTTAACGTTTCTGGGATTTTTTTTTTTCCAGGGGATTGTTAACCTTGGCACCAGTGAAAACAAGTTATGCTTTGACTTGCTGTCTAAAAGGGTAGGTATTAACTTCTTAAAAAAAAAAAGGCTATGGAAGAGATTTTGTGTCTTGGCTGCTCAGTGTAGTAAGTGCACTGTTATCGTAGTAAAATGAGTTTAACCATGTTAATTTTAATATGTAAAGTGTAGCCTTATGAGAAGTACAGGCTTAGTTTTGCAGATTTTTCTTCTGTTCTCCCATGTCTTCTGCCGTTCTGCTCAAAGCTTGTTTGTGTTTTAAGAAATACAGTGAGCTTTCATCCTTGCTGGTAGATGTGATTACAGTGATAACATCCCCACTGTGATACTGGGTAATCTGTGTTGAGAAAACCAGATCCAGCTTTCAGGGGAACACTTGGGCTGGTTGCCAATCAGTGAAATCACTTGCTGTGTTATTCCTTCAAACAGCTAAATGTCTCAGCCCCACTATTTATGAAAGTCATCTCTCATTTTGGCTCTTAACCTTTTCTTAGTCTGAGGGCTAAACTCACTCTGACACACTTTCACTGCATTTCTGTTGCTTGATTTCCTTTGTCTGTTCATAGCACAAACGTGTCTGTGTTTGTTCAATTCTGAAAGAAAAGACCAGGCTTAAGTATTCTGCTCCAATGAAATGTCTGTACAGGCATCATATTTTGAAACAGAGCTACTGCTTGCTTATCTTATCTTTTAACTGTTATTGATGTAAGGAGCTTAACAGCACTGTTTGTTACCATTGCAGGTTAAAGCTCAAAGACCTTTTCAGTTGGATTTCTTCTCGCAGAGATGGAATTGGGAGAAGAAAACAAAGTCTATAAACGTGTGTGTCTGTGTGTGTGTGTGTGTGTGTGTGTCTGTGTGTGTGTCTGTGTGTGTGTGTCTGTGTGTGTGTGTCTGTGTGTGTGTGTCTCTGTGTGTGTCTGTGTGTGTCTGTGTGTGTCTGTGTGTGTCTGTGTGTGTCTGTGTGTGTCTGTGTGTGTCTGTGTGTGTGTGTGTGTGTGTGTGTGTGTGTGTCTGTCTGTGTCTGTCTGTGTGTGTCTGTGTGTGTCTGTGTGTGTCTGTGTGTGTCTGTGTGTGTCTGTGTGTGTCTGTGTGTGTGTGTGTGTGTGTGTGTCTGTGTGTGTGTGTGTGTGTGTGGAGGGGCGATCATATGAAAGAATAATTGGAAGTCACCAGTCTAAGGACTTCTCTCTTGAGGCAGGCAAATGCAACATAAAGTATTGAGAGTCCATGTCTAATATCCTTTGGTGTAACTCCTTTCTGAAGTCCGCTGGGCTGTGGCCATCTTGCTAGTGGCTTCTGTTCTTTTACCAATCATCTCTTTTTTTCAGTTCAGAAGACTCTAGTTTTGAATCCTTGCAGAGGCCTGACTTTCCTGCTGAGAGGTAAAGCATAGAATGTTCCAGCTGACCCATATTTTAGGAACAAATCCTGAATAAAAATTTTAGCCAACTTGCCCACCGCACTGGCTGGGGATGCTATTCCATCAGTTAGAATTGCAGTCTAATTACCAGCCCCAGTAGTTTATTTCCCAATGAAATTTCTACTGGAGTGAACAATTTACACTAATCAGACAGGGCAGATGATTCTTTAAGAAGCTTGGCTCCTGCCTAATATTGATAGGATTCCTGGATAGGCTTTCATCTGTTATTAACTTTGATACCGTTTTTCCTTGCTTATTAGCTATTTACCGTGGGAGTATGTGACAAAATTTTGTGATAAGTATTAAAGCAGATAATTAGATAGGTCCCCTTTGTACTGACCTTGGTATCTGTTACAGTGTCACCAACCAGTGGACCATAACTTCAAAGAATGCAATAATTGTATACCGAATACCATGCCGTTTAGTTACAAGTACTGCAGATGTCTCCCCTTTTTTGAAACAGAGTGGAGTAAACAAATATGTAGATTCTGAAGAAATACAAAGGCCTCTTGTCCCACCTATTCTGCCCATTTTCTGTTGCTTAATCCAGAGGTCTTACTTATCTAACAACTTATCACTCTGTCCTGAGTCTTCATTAAGATGACCCTTTTCCTGTCCTGTAGGTTCTCAAATGTAGTCTTTCTTTTTAACTCTCTTGTGTATTTTGGATTGCAGCTGTAGTCTTTCACCACACATGGTGTTAAATAATATATCATGCATTTCCCATGTGTTGCCCATCATGGGTTCATAGGTTGGTACTGGGCTATCTGCCTGAAGGCATATATTAGCCCAGCCACATTGTGCGGTATTCACCGCCCCTTTAGTAGTTCCCTAGACCCTTGTACTAGCATCTAGTACCCTTGGCCCCTAGCTAGTAGTGCTGTTGGTGTGATCCCCGGTGTGAACTTTCTGTTACCCATCCACTCATCAAGGGTCCTCTTGAAGAGTGATAGTGAGGGGCTCTGTCTTATGTAGATCGAGACCCTGCTCCATAGTAAGGGAAGTCCCTGGGAAAGGGAATCTATCCCTCCAGCATGTTCTATTCATTGTTGTGTTGAGGTTTATATCCCTAGAGCGTGTAGCTCGAGTAGATTTGGTTTTGCTAAGATGGAGCATGTTCAACAATTCTGGGTTGGACATGGCTCTGTACGTTAGACAGAGATCGCCTCTGAGAAAGCGGTATGCAACAAAGAACAGTCTTAGCTTTTTCAGTCGTGCTGCATAGGGCAACTGTTTGAGGCCAGTAATCATGTGTCTTCAGACTTTCTGTTGGTCTTGCTTGCCATTTTTTTGTGTGAAAGATGATGCCTCAGGAAAATCCAGATTCCTGGTAGCTAGTTCTATACTTTATCTTCTTCTTCATTTCAAGGTTTTGCGTGGTAAGCTCCTTTAGTATTTATTTGTATTTCTTCTTATACAGACTTTACTTAGTTTTTTTGCTGACATCTGAGTAGCTTCTGTCCTGTCCATATTTTCTTCTTGGTGAGGTTTCCAAGTTTCCTTGCTGCTTTCTCATATTGTTTTGACATACTTGTGTAATCTGACTACTTCTATTTCTGTTTCTTCTTTTTCAAAAAATATTTTATTAACATTTTGCAAGGAACACAACTTATTGTATTGTTGCTGCTAGGTCTCCCACTGTGTTGTACTCCTGTACTGGGCTTTTGTTTTTCTGAAGTATTTGCTTGTATTGCATTGAAGTCAAGGTGCTGTGATTTAAACAATTCCTCCTTCATTACTGGTATTTTTTCAACCCTTCCACATCTTCTTGTATGTAGTCCCTTTTGCATAACTTTGTATTATTGGTGAAATGGTAATCTTTTCCTTCCAGATATTCTGCAAGGTTATTTGCAAAGGTATTGTCCCTCTACTAACCCTTGTGGTACACCACTGCTCACCATCCTTTCATTTAAGTAATCCCCCTTTTACTACAGTCGTCTGTGACCCGTTGTCTAGCTAATGCTTTTCCCTTGCTATCAGCTTAAGACAAAGTTCAGATTTTGTGCTACAGCATCAAATGACTTGCTAGAGTCTAAGTAGGCTGTATCCATTATCCCTTAATGCTGTAGGTACCCAGTCTGAAAACTCACTTAGATTTGTTAGGATGGTTTGTGCACTGTGGCCCACAGGCTTACAGATATTGTAAACTAATGTCCTCGGTAGTCATTCCATTAAGTCTTCAAGAATAGAGGTCAGACTGACAGGTTGATAGTTTCTAGTCCCTGTGTTTTATCGAAATATTAATCATATTACCTCCTTACAGTTGATATCTTGGATAAATGCCACCAGGCCTTGTTACCTTGTGCAGTTTCATTAATTTTACTTGCCTCCTTCCTTAGTCTGTTACTTTCCACCAGTTTTACTGAAATGTAGGACAAACATTGTGGAATATTTATGAAAAGGGAAGTAACAGTAGAACAATGAAGGGATTTGGAGCTGTGATTAGACAGGTTCTTCTAAACTGTTAATTCAGAAACATGTACATATGTATGAAGATCTTTTAAGATATTGTTTACTATTAACTTTGTAGGTTTAGATTTATAACTCCGTTATAAATTCCATAATATTACTTTAAATATTCTCAAATGATTTGGTAACATGCTGTTAAAACAGAGGCCTGTACTTTGAGTGCATCTGGTTTGCAAAATGTACCTCATCAAGTCATAGGATAAGCCTCCTTCTAAATACAGACAAACTTGGTTACATCCAGAGCTGACTACAGCTGTTGTACCAGCAATTGAGTTGTCCATGTGTACTGTCCTTTTAGAAATTCCTCAACCTTTCATTCCTAGCATTCCTCCTACCTATGTTTAACTCTTCCATATCTAAGTGTGTCCATCTAAGTTCATAAATAGGTGAAATCCGCATTGCAAGAATATTAAGTGCTGTTGCCTGTACATATAGTTTATCTTTGTAAAACGGAACACCGCCATTGAATTTTTTTTTTGTCACATGCTCCTCGATTTAATGCTGTGTTTTTGTGGGGACAAAAATTTAAGTATTGTATATGTCCCTTAAGGATGGCCAGTATAGCAATAAATCTTAATATTTGCATTTACTTTCCTGTTTTTCATTAGTAGCTATCTTAAGGAGCCATTTCAGGCTTGATGCATGAAATATACCTATGTGGCCATTGCGGGCTTCTTTTACATACCTACACTGGTTTTTGCTGCCTGTAGTTCTGTCTGTTATGGGATCTACTTCATATAGTCGACTTACCATTTCATCGACTTGCAGATCATCGAGATCACATTTACAAAAACTTAAAATAAAGAACTTCTGGAACATAGTATTTTACCTCCGGGAAACTAACCACTTGTCCACCAACAATTAAAATAGAAATGGAAGCAAATTAAACCCACCAAAATGGGGGGCTGCACCCCCACACCTCCCTAACTAAATATACCAACTCTGAGATTGCACTACAGTGCAGAAAAGGGCAAAGTTCACCATAGTGGCCAAGTGGGTATTTTCCCGAAGGTAAAATACGATGTTCGGGAGTTTTATTTTAAGTTTTCATCAATGTGGCCTCAATCTGCAAGTCAACAAAATGCTAAATAGACTGTATGAAGTAGATCCCTGTTATGAGTACTTTTGATCCATCACATGTGCCAGACAAAAAAATATCTAAATAATAGCTTATACTACCATTCTTTGTCATTTCTTTCAGTGTGCTAATAGCCATTAAAGATATTTTTAAGAAATTATCAAAACAACAAGTCTGTAAGTCTGTGAAGTGTTCTTGGGGTGGGCAAAGTAACACTGAAAAACTACTTCACCCAGAGTTAATTCTGCTTAGGACAACAGCATAATATGGAATGCTCTGAAGACCATCTCAGATTTAAACAGGTTGCTAGAGTAAAACATTTAAAGGTTCTTAATTTATATTTAACTGAAAAAAATTGAGAATATTCAAGGAAAAAAAGAAAGAAAATATTTCTGTAAGTCTGGAGTGTCACAAAAGATGAAAAAGTAATGAGGATCTGTGTTCGACTGTAATAAAAAGATATTGAGTTGTCAGTATAGTTAGATACTTGGGCAGATTGTTCTATGCTGTTAGTTACTGGTATGTCACTAGTAGGACTAGGGCACTAAATTCTAAGTAACATAATCGTCAAAAACTGTAATTTTGATAGTTTCGCTACTGTTTTTTGAAAAAAAATAAATTGAAATACTTTGTAAAAAGTATACATAAGAAGATTGGACTGGTAGGGTGAAAATGGACTTTCTTGTACTGGTATTTGTTGTGGAAAAATAAACTGTTGGTAAACAGAAATGTTGAGGAATTTGCATAGCTAATATGCATTAGTTGGAGAATTACAGTAGAAGTGTTACATACATACTTTTTAAACTTTAAATGTGAAATAAAAGGTCATTTAAATCTTAAACCTTTGAGATGCCAGTGGCTAAAACAAAACTGGAAATCTTCTGTTAATGTTGTTGTTGTTGTCTTTCGGCTTTTCCCGGTTAGGGGTCGCCACAGCAGAACTCCGGTCCACTAATGATTGGCAGTAGATTTTCCTGAACGCCGAGGTGCCAGCTCGACGTTCAACCTTCAGCGAAGGCATGCCCATTTACGCATGTCTTTCGAATGCCCACCGTGGGGAGGACATGCAGACTCCACACAGAATGCACTCCCCGCACTCCAGCCGAGAATCGAACGGGAGAAACTCTTGTGAGGCAACAACGTTACCGCTGCACCGCCACGGATTTATTTGGTAAAATATCAGATTCTAATAGAAGGATAGCGTCATGTAACTGTCAGGATGACCTAAATCTAGAATGAAATGCTGGTACAAGAGATGCAAGTTGTATTGCTGTTCTTTAAGATGATGTTTTAATGTCCATGTTGATGGCTACTGCTTGACAGTCAATTTTAACATCATCAACCCCCTTTTTTCCCCATTTTCTCCATGGAGCCAGGGTGTCATGTCAACTGTCACCATCTCTCTTGATTTAATGTCACCGTCTTACCTTCTGCTTCATACCACATCATTTGTAGTATGTCCTTTTCCTGAGTAATAGACTCTGGATTGCAATCCAAGTGGCTTTGTTGCACTGCCCTGCCATCTTGTCTCCTGGGTACAGAGGATGTCCAGCCTTCTCCTTACCGTCATGCTTTCCACTTACAAGCTGCATCCTGTCACTCAACCTACATTATATGTTGCAATCCATGGTTCATGTTTGTCAGTTTGATTGGTTTTATGTCTAGCTTTCACTCAACAGAGCTAGCCCAGGTAATTTAAGCTGTGCAACTGGATACTGGCTGGCCAGTAGCTTATTGATCCAGGGTTGCTGGGCTTTATAGTAGACACACATTAAACAGAAGGGGCATATACACTGCTTCTGCTGTCAGTATGGGTCCCTGCCATAGGTCAGTGTAGGCTGAGTCCTCAACCCACTTATCACCAGCAAATATGCATGCCCATGTTTGGCAACATTAGTCAACATGACCGAATAACCTAAGAGACAGATTTTGAGTGGCTAGCCCTGACACGGCATGTTGTCTAGGATCGGTGTCCTCCCATCTTGAGGATACTGCACATCAATGCACATCACATGACAATTAATGCTCAAAGAGGTTGGTCTGTGCAGCTCTTCCCCCCATAGGCCCACAACTCCATTCTTGGGCGAGTTTGAGGTGGAAATACTTGGCATGTTTTTGGAAGATGGGATAAACCCCACAGAGCAGCAGGAGCACATACAGACACCATACAAGCATTGGATGGAGGTCAAGACTGAACCTTGTACCTTGCACATGGGAACTGAAGACTTTAACCATTATGCCAAATGGCCTCAGTTTTAACATCAAACATACCTAAATTTGGTTTGTGCAGAAGAATGGTTTTAGTTTGATTAAAATAAAAAAATATAAACACATAAGCCCTCATGGCTGATGATTCATATTTTATTGGTAAAAGTTTGTTTATTTGTCTGATCGAAAGTTGTGAAAAAGGCTTTCCAAGATGGCTGCACACTAGGCAACAGCTCTCTCAGTATGAAAAAAAAAATGAAAGACAAGGGCCAGGAACTCTGTCACTTTTACTAAATTCACTGACTGTCTGGATGCTAGAAAAGAAGAAACTGAGAGAGCCTGAAAGAAAATCAACTAGAAAAGGTAAAGAGATAACACTGACTGAGAGGAATTCTACAGCTGGTTGTCAAAAACAGTTCAAGCTCCAGCTTTGGTGCAGGACATCTCTTTTAGTAATGTGGAGGAAAAAATAAGTCAGATGTGCTCAGAGCTAATTAAAATAAACATAACACTGAAGGATTATATACATTAAAATAAAAGTCTGGAAAAATGGAAGAAACTTTAAACAGATATTCAGATGAACTGATAAAACTGCAAAGACCAGAGGAGGTCAAAATAAAAAATGGCTGGCAGGGTATGAGAGTGCTCAAGTAGAGATGTTTCAAAAAATGGTAGAATTACAGGACAGAGCACGTAGGGAAAATCTGAATTTTTCTGCTGTACTAGGAAAACTCAAAGGAACAGACTGTATTAATTTTATTAAGACACAAATAAACAACTGCACTGGTATTCCACAGCGGGATCTGTTAACTGAAAGGGCACATTGGGTGTATGTTCCAAACACGACCATGAGAAAGCAGACAAGACCAATATTAGTAAAGATGCAATCCTGCCAGCAGATAGTTTATTCTGACAAAACTGTGGCAAAAGGGCAAAGTTTTAAAAGTTGGAGACCGTAGTATGTTTTTGAAAAAATGATTATCCACTGTACACCAGGCAGAAGAGAAAACATTTATTCCAGCAATCAGGGAATTTCAACAGCCAGGAATGAGATTCAAGCGGCTGTATCCAGCTGTCTTCAGAATATTTTACCTGGAGGATCAAAGTCATTTTGTGATGCAAAACAGGCTAAGGAGGAAATAAAAAAAGTTTGTTCAACAAAAAGTGAACCATCAAGCAAAAGGGGAATCTGCTTCTCATTCTTCTGTTAATAAAGCACATGGAGAGACTTTGCCTGGAAATCTTCCAAAGGCAAATGCTTGGGGGAGAGAGAGAAAAAGCACAGGAGGTGACTAGAAGAATTGGGAGTACCTTGGAATTGAAACTGAGTCTGGAGTCGAGATATTGAGATGAACAGGAGGAAGATCAGCAACTCTGATATTAACAAAAAAATTGTGAGATTACAAAGCATTAGTCATGTTTGTGAAATATGGCTATACAAGGAAAAGTGGAAAGAATGGACTTTTGTTGACCTTGTTAAACTTGTGGGAATTTGAAAGGCATTTGCCATCCTTCTTGATATTAATGTTTGAAAGGGCACTGAAGGGAAGAGGAAGGAAAGGGTAATTCTAAGCAAAACAATTTCTGTTCTTAGTACTTTTGTAGCACTTTTCATGATATAAATTGCATGTTTATATTAAAGCATTTTAGGTTACTGTATGTGATAAAGATAGTAAAAAATGCCTTTTTTCTTCTTTTGTAGTATTAAGAAATGTAGGCATTACAATGCAGAAAAAGAAAATAGGCTGGGCAAAAGCATGTTTACATTAGGTTGTAGAGGTGGGCAGTGGGGTGCAAATGTGCACAGTTAATATTTCTAGAGCTGTTACGTTTTCTCTTCATTTTGCATTGCTGAATGTCTGGATTAAGACCCTTGGTTTAATCTAATAAGATTTAAGAGGAAGCAAGCCACTAAGAGAACATTAAATGCAAAGAAAAGTTTTCCTTTAGCAATACATGTTGCAGTGCTTCCGAAGCATACGTTGCAGAACTATGAGCTTCAGTAACACCTTCTTCCCTAATTTCATCAGGCTGCTTAACTCTAGTAGCCACTACACTTCATGATGTCCAACTGTGTCAGTAGAAACTGTCTCATATTATGTATTAACCTGGTTACCAGTTTCATCTAATACTTAGTACAGTATTCACCATGACTGTAACTTATAGGCCATCTAGGGCAGTACAGTGCAGTAAAATATCTCTTCTTTCAGTGCAATACATGTTGCAGATTCATAAGTTAACCATAGTACAATACTCTAAGGTCCATTGTGCAATACTCTAATGTTCACAGTGCAATACTCAAATCTCTTTCTGTATAAGGATCAATGCAGTCTCTTAACCAAGTACTTGTGCAATATTAAAGTCTCATGCAAGTAAGTGTTCAGTTCAAAAAGTGTTAAAATTTTCTAATTATGTGCAGTATTAGTCTGTCTACCTGCATGTATATAATGTAATAGCTAGGTGTTATGTATGTAAATGTCTGTGAAAATAGTCTGTATGTTGTCTGAGCATTGAGTCCGGAGACATGGAATTTCATTCAGTTTTTGCACTTGTGTGATTTCTGAATGACAATAAAGTTTACTTTGACTTTTGTCTGTTGTGTTCAGATGCCTGCAGCTGAGGGCTACATTTCTTTTTTCTTAAGTTTCCATGGAGACAAGCTGATTATAGGGCAATAAAAAATCCTAAGCAGTGGTTTCTTTGGTGCTGAAAGTTAATGTTTTCTGAATGAATGCAAGGTGTTTTTCACATCTGGGAGGGGAACAAAGATATAAACACCAATTAGTGTTAGTAGGAACACCGACAGTGACAAGCATGTTAGCATGGATAACCTCAACATTTGGTTAGATAAGACCTGTTTTGGACAGTTTTTCCTATTAGGAGGGTTAAACTTCATTATTTGAAGATTTGCATAGTTTTTGTGTTTGTATTAAGTTAACTGGATATGGGAGTTTTATGCGAGTGTTCTGGGAATGTGGTTGGTTTTTGTTTGAGGGTTTACATTAAAACAAAAAGTCTTGTAAAATGTGACATAGATACAGATGGTGATAAGAAAAAAAACAAGAATCAACTTACTAAACAGTGGGTACATGTATCATAAAAGCTGGAAACAGACATTTAAAAAGCTGTCCTATATAATAGGTGGGAATAATGACATCTTATCATAATGGTGGCACTTTCCATATTATCTTGGAATGTGAATGGTCTCGTGTATAGACAAAAGCGAAAGATTATTTAATTATATTAAGAAATGCAGAGTACAAATAGCAGTGCTAGAGGAGAGAGATTTGGAAAATAGTGAGCATGTGAATTTGATAAGTAAAGGATTTCAGGATGGGTCTTCAGCAGAATATCAGGGACAGAGGAAAAAAGGCATGCTTATATTAATTGCTAATGCTGATAGAAAAGGCATAAAAGATAATGGTAGATTTGTGGCAGTAAGGAGCTACTGGCAAGGGATGAGGATTATGCTGACATATATTTATATCCCACGTAAAATTGCTATTATGGAACTTAAAGAAAATTTTGGGAGAAATAATAAGTTTTCAGTTGGATATATTACTTAAAAGTGTGGATTGGAATTTTATTTGCAACAATGAGGATGAATCAGGGGTGACTAGAAAGAAAAATATAACAATAGAGGGTAGATTTCTTAAGAAATTAATGAAAAATATTTAGTATGAAGATGTGAATTCAAAAGTAGTAACTCTGAGAGAATTTACATGTTATTTCCCAAGGTTTAGTAACGGTGCTCGACTAAATAGAAATTGTATTTCACAGAAACATGTGCATTTAATTGAGGGCTTTGACACACAGATCATGCACCAATAATAACTAAGATAAAAATGCGGGGTAATGAAATAAAAATGAAGACAGTGGCATTTCCCCCCTTAACTGTTAAAAAAAAAGGAGTTTAAGAAATAGGTAGTGAAAATTATTTGGGAGTTATTAGGGATGATCAAATGTACTCCGTAAGTTATAGCTAGTGAGTGAGAAAAAATGAAAGTGGAGTTGAAAAATAGGGTAGAAATAAAAGAAAAAAAAGTGTTACCAAAATTTATAGATATGGATCATTGTGGTTTTGTGGAAGGGAGGCAAACATTTGACAATATTAACAGAACAATGATGATCCAGAGAGAAGCAGAATAAAAGAAAATACTGCTGTTTTTGTGGCTTTGAGGCAGAGAAAGCATTCAGCAGAGTTGTTGGGATTTGCTGGGATTGTTTGAGTAGGGCAGTGGAAGTATTTGCATTTCCTGATACAATAATAAGGTTTAATTAGGAGGAAATATGAGGGATCGGAGGCAGAAATCAAAGTTAAAGGGTTTCTCTCTCATAGGTTGTGTCTGAACAGAGGAACCAGACAAGGGGTTGTTCTCTTTCCCCATTGTTATTTGCTTTATATTTAGAACCATTGTCAAAGAAAGTGAGGGACTCAGAAATTAATTCAAGGGTATAATTGTTATGGTAATCAAGAAAAGTGGGCTTTATTTGCAGACGTTACTATTTTGTACCCGATAAAACCAGAAAAGGACATCTCAGTGTTCTGGAACATTCTGAGAGAGTTCCATTTTTTTTGGGATATAAAGTGAATGAAAATAAAACAAAGGCTATAGCTATAAACTATGTACCTACATTTGAAGTGGTTCGGCAATACCCATATTTAGTGGGGACTTAATAAGACGAAATATTTACAGAACTGTTTTAACAGATTAATTGTCATCTTGGTCTTTTTGTTTAATTAGGACTATATATCACTGAACCAAAACATATTCCTGGCCATTTTGGCTCACAGGCTGACCTGGTTTACTGTGGATGATAAGCTGTAGTGTCTGATTTGCCTGACTTCTTAAATCATCTTGAATTTTTATCCAACCCTCCAACTTTTTGCTACTGTTGTTTTAAAAGTCAGTGATTCTGGCTTTCACCCATTATGGTAATCTGACTAACAAAGAACCCTTCCCGCTTTTATTGCTGTTGTCTGTTGTGTAAGCTGATTAAGAACTTTTCCCACCCATTAGTTTACATAGATCTGTCATAGTAAGAGTCCAGTCAGCAAACAAGAATTGTTCTTTAAATAACCTCCTTTACTACAAATGGTTATTTTCTAAAAAGTTTTTTAAAAGTTCCCATCTGCGTAGCATCCTTGCGACACGTTGAGAGAGACTTGAGTAAATCCTCTGCCATCCCTGGCAGATAAAAGATTTATTTTACTTTCTTGCAATTCATTTAACTTCTTTATCTGCTGATTTTTGCACTTTAAATCGTTTTCACAGTACTGTTTGCTGATTTCTGAGAAATGCACTTTTGAGAAGCTTTACTTGCAGTGTTACTGTTTAAGTTGCTACTTTATATTATTGTTGGCACTTAATTGTTGTTTTCCTGCAATTTTAGTCCTTCTAAAGGGATTCTTACACAGCTGGCTTGTGTCTGTTGGTGTGTTTGAAAGGGCCTTGGGTTATTTCCACAGAGTTCAGCAATTCTTGTATCCTCTCCGGAATCTCTGTAGTGATTTCCTTGCATCATGTGCCATTCAGGCACAAGCTAAGTACTTTACTTGTAATTAAAAAAATCTCTTCCAGAAGCTATTTTATTGATAGAGTACTGATTTTTATGTTTTATTTTTGCATTTATCTATTTTTAAGGCTAAAATTACTGGTGTCAGTCCAGAGGGATTCAATATCTGTCAGCCTGGGAGGACAGGGTACACAGATCACGTTGCTTTGCCAAAGATGGCTTGCACCTGTCCCTTAGGCTTCTGGATTTTGGCTAAAATTTTATGCACACAAGGACTAAAGGTGGCAGTGTCTCAGTCTACATTAGCAACCAGTACACCTTAAGTTTGGTTAAACAGGTTGATACCCTGGTGTTCATCCGCATACAGTTCACCTTAGACAGAGTTGCTAACCCTATTTTAGCATACTATAGATCTCCATCGCTGTCTCAAGAATCCCTCAAATCTTATCTAGACCTACTGGAGGTTCTGTCCATCCAACCAAACACTCTGTTCATGGGAGACTTTACCTCCAGTAGAATGTGAAGCATACACTGCTGCCAACTTACAGGCACAGCATTTCCTGGACTATATTAACACAAATGCCATTGATCAGTTGGTTCACACTATAAATAGAGGTTCAAACATACTGGACCTTGTTCTCACCCATATGGGAGAGCGCCCCTCCCCCCAATGTCACGTCCTCTCTAGTGAGGTCAGATCACAAAATTGGTTCTTTCAAAATAAAAATCAAGTTGTAAAACCTGTTACAATTAGAAACTATTCTAAAGCAAACTACAGCTCATTCACTCCAATGGAGCTCAGGAAATTTGCAATGTAACTTCCAATGAGCAGAGCCTAAGCCCTTTGACAGAATAAAATTTCAAAGAAATCTTCATATCTATAGAACCATAGAGGTTATGAAAGAAGTATGAATGGCAACTCTTCATTACAAATTATTCTTATAGTGGTAGTATTCCTTAGGTTCTAGGTCTTAAACCAAATTTTATAAGTCACAGAAACACAGTAACTATAACATTTATAATATTGTGTAAACAACTTACATTCTCTCCGCAACCACTCAAGTTGCACACATACTGTCAGCATCATTTTGTTCATCAACCTGAGAGCTTTCATATGAGGCTAAGGAGTTCTGTCTGCATTACTCGATTGTTGAGATATTTAGAAAAACATAAAAATTATATCTATATAAATTAATATCATAAAACAACAGTTAATATCTATTTACATGCACTAGACACAGGTCAAATATTAATGCAGTTGAGTTTGCCATTGTATAAGGTTTAAGATGAAATCTTTTAAAACCTTGTACATAGCATGGTTTTGGAATTACTGATGCAAATATGAACAAGCAATATTTGACACCTAGATGTGTCAGTGGGAGTTAACTGCAGATGCACCTGGAGGTGTCACTCGGATGTAATGAGTTTGTCAAAATTCAGTGCCCCACCCAACCTAGAGTTCACAACAGCCTATGCAGAATTATTCACAGAAACACTGTACAGACATGTAAATGTCGGCAGAGAGGCTGCTGCATCTACCCGAAGTAAGCCCAAAACAACCCCCCCCAAAAAAAACACCCTGGTGGAATCCTAATCTTAATAGGGTGTATAACAAAAGGTAGAAAGTCATGGTCAAAGTAAGAAAGAGCAATTCTCATAACGACAAGAGCTCACTAATAAAACTAAGCAGAAAACTAAAAGGACTAATTAAATAGAACAAGTGTAGTTATGAGGTTGATAGTGCCTCAAGCTAAAGCCAATCACAAGGCTTTCTACAACTATGTCCAAAACCTCGAAGGTAACACACAACAGTTTGCTGAATTGGTAGTAAATGGCACCATCTTCACTGAGCAGAGTGACATATTGAATCTTCTGGCTTTCAGATTCAGCTCAAACTGTACCCCCCCCCCCCATCTACCCCTGCCATCCCTTGTGAAATCCCTACCAGCATACCTCCCCCGGGCTATCAGCAGGAAGCAAGTCATAGAGGCGCTCACTAAAGCTAAAAACACAGCATGACTGCAGCACAACAGCATCTCAAGTTGCCTCTTTAATAGCCTGAAGCATCCTTTCAGGAAGACTTGAGTTGCTTTTCAGCCTCAAAACAAGCTGTGTACCCCCTTCATAAGGGTGGACTTTCAACCGACCCTACAAACTAAAGACTCATTAGTCTGACTGGTCTAATATGCAAAGGCAAGGAATGAATTATCAGGGAAAAGATCAACAAAGATATTTGCAACCTGCAGACACTAGCCCCACCCCAGTTTGGTTTTGTCAAAGAAAGGTAATGTCTACTTAACCTGATAGACCTTTTGAAGAAGGTAACCAAGGCAGTGGATAAAGGGAAAACAGTGAATGCCATCATCCTAGACCTGTCTGAGGCATTTGACACAATACTCTACTCAACTGTTTTGGACAAACTCACTGAACTAGGCATAGATCCCTACACAACTCTATGGATTGGCAGCTGACTCAGATAGGACCCAAGAAGTCAGGATTGGTGAGGCCACCTCCACCAAGAGGCAGGTCGCCAGTGGAGTACCACAGGGCTCCATGCTGGGCCCATTTCTGTTTGGCATCTACTTCTCAGAGGTCAATGCTAATTTCAAGGTCCTCTGGCTCAACAAGTTCACAGATGACTGCAAATTGAAAGCCATCATAAATTCCCCCATGACAGTAACATCCTGCAAGAAGGTCTAACACAGACAAATGACTGGTGTCAAATCCACGAATTACAACTCAGTGCAAAGAAGTGCATTATAGTGCCTTTTGGGTAAATACTACCCAGGCCAATTATTTGATTTATAAGATACCTCTAAGAGCTGACATTATAGTTAGAGATCTGGGAACATATGTAGACAGTAATCTGGCCTTTGACCAACATGTGGCCAAGGTAGTAAGAAAATCATTATGTGTTACCCAACTTATAAGTAAGAGTATGACATTCAGGTCCAAGGAAGTTGTAGTACCACTTTATTTGTCCCTTTTCATACCCATCATTGAGTACAATGCCCTTTTCAGCATGTACCTGACTAGGTATATACAACAGTTGGAATGCCCACAGAGGTTCCTCACCAAGAGAATCCAAGGTATTCACACTGTCCTATATGGATTGCCTTAGACCCCTGTCTCTGTGCTCAGTCTCCTACTGGTTGTTGAAAGGCGATCTGTACTTGGCATATAAAGCATCCTTATATCAAGCCCTGGTGGAGCTTTTGCGCATCTGCAAAACAAGAGCTACAGAAACATTAGATCCAAGGATTTGAACTTTGCTTGCAACATAAATAGAACATGCTAGTGAGACAGATATGCGAGTCAAAGAATCCCCTTGCTCTGGAATAGGCTCCCTGTCCATGCAAAGCAAAGTTCATCCCTAAGCCTATTCAAATGTAACCTTGCCCATTCGATGGGAAATTGCAGATTCATCTCTGGGCTGTCCTCTATGTTGGTTACAGACCGAAGCCAACAGTAAATATTCCCTAACTACCATACCCCTCCACAAAACTTTATAACAACCTCCTAACTACCCCCCCCCCCCCCAATTAAGAAGCACATGTTATAAGTGAAGCAATTTGGGTCAAATTGCATGGCTAGACTTATAAAAGCCCTGGTGGTTGTTAGCCTAATATACACCTATGCATCTGTGGATTAAAAATGCTTCTGTTATAGCAGCTAACAATATGTGAGAAGAGACTAAAGAAAAGAAGATACAAAACTGAGACACTGTAAGCTGTCACTTATGGATATGGATAGCAAGATACAGGTGGTGAAAATGTTTTTAGTCCCTTTAGTTTTATACACAGGTCAGGTGTATTTTATCAACCAGAGAATGCACAGGTCAGATGTATTTTATCAACCAGAGAATACACAGGTCAGATGTATTTTATCAACCAGAGAAAACATTGTGGATAGAATAAAGAGTTGAATGATTTTATCTGGGGGAAGATGAGGGCAACAGTCAAGTGGGATAACGTGATCCCTCCAATAAAACAAGGTGGTTTAGGATTACCTGGTTTGAAGGAATATTTTAGAGGTACACAATTAAAGCTCATATACAGTACACAAGCCGAAAGATACAATTCAAAGTGGAAATGGATGATGATGAAGCTTGGGGAAATTCAAGAAATAAGGAGAGAGTGAGATTTTGGATTCAAATCCTTTAAGAATAACAACAGTCATACAGAATATTATATTCTTATAGTAACAAACTATAATACGAACCAAGCCAACATGGGAATGGAGAAAGGAGATCCTGCCAGTAGGGACGACTGTAATTAGAGGCACTGAGAAGAGACAAGAGGCAGCTGGAATTTACTGGAGGAAGCTGGCAAAGGATCCAAGTTACTGGGAACAGATAATTAGAGAGGCAAAGGTAATGGAATGAGAAGAGGCCAAGAAGACATCTAGAGTGCAGGCTAGAGACTACCTTTCCTATCAGGGATTGATATCAGAAATATAAGCAAAGAGAAAGGGATAGGGAAACCTAAGTGAAATACTTGCACCTGTTTGAGTTTTTAGTTGAATCTAGAACAGAAGCTGCTGTTAAAAAATAAATAATTAGTAGGGCGCATAAAATATTGCATGGTAACTATTGGAATAAATCAGATGAGACCAAAGAAGATTGGGTTGGGAAGAAAGATTAGACGACCAATTTACAAAAAAAAAAAAAAAAAATATAAACAATGAGAGGACATATGTATTATTCTCAAATATGCAACAAAGTCTCGAAGATTTAGGATTTTTGCTTGGGAGTGTTTGCATAGATACTTTTATACCCTAAGCAGAGTCCCAAGAATTTTTCCTCAGGTAGATGGAAAATGTTGGAGGTATGATGGGAAGAATGAGGTACCTGGGAGCATATGTTTTTGGAGTGTAATGAGTTGGCAGATTTTAAAAATTCTCTACAGAGTACTCTGTCAGAAATACTGGTGAGGAAATAAGTATAACTTAGGAAATGATTTTTTCTGCTTGAATATAGAATCTTAATTTCCCAGACTTTTAAGTCTGATTTTGGTGGCTGACAAAAAAAGCAATTACTAGAAGATGGAAATCAAAGTCTAAAGCAACAGTGTTTTAAGTAGTGAATATTGTAATGGAGATAAAATACCAGAAATGGGATCTTTAGAAAAGGATAGGAACGAATTACATTGAAAAAAAGTAAATTGTCAGAACAGTACATGCAGAATATTGTTTTGTTGGAGGAGTGAGGTTTAAGAAAAGGCAGGAATCGAACAACTTATGTAATGTTGGATTGATTATATTGGATAGAAAAATATATATGATGTATAGTGTTTGTAAATGTGAACGTGTTAATATGGTTTGTTTTGCTTTTATATAAATGTAAGTATGCCTGTGTTACAAATGATTCAATAAAGGTGTTTTGTCTTGTTTTCTTAAAGCGGCCTGACACTGTATGCCTAGGTTGTACAAGCTTTCAGTTTCCAAGATACAAAGTTGTTTCAAAAGGAAAGTATAGCTCTGGGTTTATGTACATTATATTACAGTAGTAAAGGCTGATTGTGCTGATTGTTATCACTGTTAAGAATACTTGTTACTGCCACCATAACACAAAAAAAGGCAGTAGGTCCTTCAAGTTGAGTAGTCTTGCTTTTAAATAATTTTGATTAAAATTTTTTTCTTGGAATATAGGCATTCTTTAACCATTCAAACGTCTGAGGGGCAGAAGGCAGTTTCATTTTTGCACAAAACTTTCTTAATATTCATATCTTTTAATTACATTTTGAACACTTTACATAATCATTTTAGTAGAAATTTGAAGGTTTCTTCAGTTCAAGAGTTATAGCTAAATATGCATATAATGGTAATAGCTACTCAACAGGTAGTTTATACTTTTTGTCTCAATCCTTAACAACCTTTCATGTTATAGTAAATTTTGTTTTTGTTTTGTTTACCTGTAAAGTCTAGTTGGGCACTAGGCCGTTTGCAGTAGATGCCCGAGGAGAAAAGCTCCATAGAGATAATGTTAAATAACCATACATTCTAGTATCATATTTTCACATTCTAGTTCATTCTGTTGTTGTAGCGTCTTGTGTTTAGAGTTTAAATACTTAGGAAAAGTGTGGAGCACATTTCTTTGATCATAGGAGATTATAGGCTAACAGCCCTAGAGCTTTTTTAAACTTATCCACTCATGCCCCAGTTTTCCCAGTTATCCGTGCCAACGAACTAGAATAGCTTTCCCTGTGCCTTAGGGCATCTACAGGTGTACAAAAAAGGGGTCATCTCTGAAACACATACCTGTCCCTCCAGCATGTTTTGTTTGTCACAGATGAGGTTTAGATCCTAGATTGGGTAATTCTAGTACTGCTTGTTTCGCAAATGTATAGCGGATACTTCAGGGTCAAATGGCCTTCTAGTTTAGCCATAGATTGCCCCTCAGTAGTTTGTAGGAGACTGAGTACTGGGACAGGGCTTTGAGGTGGTCCACAATGGACATGTTATTTACATTCTGTATTCTTTTAGTGAGGAACCTCTGTTGCTGCTTGTGTGGGTGTGCAAGGAACTTATGTGCTGAAAAGAATGTCCATTTGTTGTTTGGTTTATTAGTTTTTAATGCATGTGCTTTCACATACATATTTGGTATTGTTTCAGGATTTTGAGTCTCTGTCTTTTATAGTCTACAAGAGTTTAGTGGTTTAGATTCAATTATTTAAGGTTCAGTATAGTGGTAGGAACCCTTTCATAATTTGCATTCTACATGTCTTGTAACCAAAAGTAATATGCTGCCCATTTCTACGGGTCTGTTTTATCACAACCATTCTTTTCTGCTGCATATTCTTTGTTGATGATTTGCACATTTTAGTGAAATTATTTTTTTTACCAGAGCTCTTAACATGACTTATCCAGCTTAGAGCATTTATTATTATTATATTTGCAGCAGACCTCATGCAAACCTTACCAGAGACACATTTCCCAACTTCCTTTATCTCATTTTTTCATAGGTTCATAGGTTCATACTAGGCTATCTGCCCTAGGGCATTTATAAGCCTAGCCAGAGTGTGTTTGGCTTTCGCCACCCATTTTAAATGAGTTTTGCTATGCCCTTTTTCGAGGTTAGTATACTGTGCCTCTGTCTAAGTGACACAGAAGTGATACCCGGGGTAAACCTACTGTCGCCCATCCACTCATCAAGATTCCTCTTGAAGAGAGTCAATGAGGGACTCTGCCTAACCTGGACTGGGATTTTATTCCAGAGTGAAGGGAGCCTCTGGGTTATGAATCTGTCCCTCCAGCATGTCCTATTTATTTCAGTGCTGAGGTTCAAGTCTCTCGAGCATGTAGCTCGATGGGATTTGGATTTTCTGAGGTGCAGCATGTCCATTAATTCCGGGTTGGACATGGCTTTATACGTCAGGCACAGATCGCCTCTGAGCAGGCGGTATGCCACTGAGTAGAGCTGGAGTTTCTTTAACCGGGCAGCATATGTCATCTGTTTGAGCCCTTTGATCCTCTTGGTGAGGTACTTTTGGGGTCTTTCCAGTTGCTGCAGGTGTCTGGTAAGGTACATCCCAAAAGGGGCATTGTACTCAATTATGGGCCTGATGAGGGATGAGTAAAGAGGCACGATGACCTCCCCTGATCTAGATGTGAATCCCTTCATGATTAGGTGGGCTATATAAAATGTTTTTCTAACCACTTTGGCCACGTGGTTGTCAAATGAGAGATTGCTATCAACTTGGGTCCCCAGGTCCCTAATTACTTCTTCCGTACTTAATGGATTACCACCTATGTGGTAATATGTGGGCACTTTGTTTTTGCCAAGGGGGATGACTATACACTTTTTGGAGTTTAGCTTGAGGCCATGGCTCTGGCACCAGTTGTCTGTTTCTATGAGGCCCTTTTGTAGGATGCTTGTGTCGGCTGGAGAGTCTATTATGGCACCCAGTTTGCAGTCATCTGCGAACTTGGTCAGCCACAGTCCTTCCGTGTTAGCCTGTACCTCCGAGAAATATATACCGAACAAGAGAGGTCCCAGGACTGAGCCTTGTGGGACGCCACTTGTAACTGGTTTGGAGTCTGACATGGCTCCAGCAATTCTAACCATGTGGGTTCTGTCCTTGAGCCAGTTTGCAACCCATCTAGTGACATAGGGGTTTATATTTAAGCTGGTGAGCTTATCTATAATGCCCGAGTGGGGTATTGTATCGAGGGCTTTTGCGAGGTCCAGGTAGGCTGTGTGGACCACCTTCCCCTCGTCAATGGCCTTGGTGACTGTTTCAAAGAAATCGACCAGGTTTAAGAGGCAGGATCTGCCCTTAACAAAGTCGAACTGGGTAGGATCCAGTGTCTGTAGGTCCCCAATATCTTTATTTATGAGGTCCATGATGATCCTTTCCATAGCTTTGCAGCCCAAGCTAGTCAAGCTTATGGGGCGATAGTTTCCAGGATCCGTTTTGGCACCACCTTTGTGGAGAGGGACCACTGTTGCTGTACGCCACTCTTTGGGTACATATCCATTAGTAAGGCTGAGATTGAACAGTAGTTTTATGTTTGGGTTTAGTTCTTCTTTGAGTTCATGTAGGACGCAGCCCGGGACACCGTCTGGTCCCATTGATGCTGTGTTTTTTGCTTTGGAGAGGGCGGCTCTTACCTGAGCATCTGAGATGTCAGGGGGGCAGCACTCTGCTGGGATAGATATTTGCCCTTTTGGTGGGGAGGGGGGGTGTTTGCGCTGAACCTGTCAGTTAGGATGTTGGCAATGTCTGTGGGTTCGGTGTATTTTTGTCATTTTGGACTAATTCTGAGCATATCTGGGAATTCCCACCCAGGTTCCTAACATAACTAAAGAAAGCCTTGTGATTATCCTTAGTGTCCTGTGCAATTTTTCTCTCGAAGCTGGCCTTAGACGATTTTATGAGTGCCCGTAGTTTTTTGCTAATACTGATCAGAGATGCCTTCCCTTTTTGGGATTTTGCTTTATCATGTAGTAGCTTCCTCCTTCTATTGTATAGTTTGTTTATGGCTGGGGTCCACCAGACAGGACGCCTAACTTTGGAGGATTGGGTCTTGGTTTTATTTGGGATTGCATGATCCATACATTCCTGAAGGTGTTCATAGAATGCGTTTATAAAGGATTCTGCGGTCTGGGACATATTTTCCACAGGCCCAGGGGCTTTGAAGGATTCCACCTTGGTTTTGAGGAGTGTGAAATTTGCTTTAGAGAAGTTTTTCACTGTGGTTTTCTGGGCAGAGGCTGGGGTCGGGATGTAAATATCTAGTGAGATTAGTTTATGGTCTGATCTTACCAGTGAGGGATACACTTCTGGTCTGGAGCATAGAGTCCCCATGTTGGTGATGATCAGGTCCTGTATGTTTTCCCCTCTTGTAGGAGTGGCAACAAGTTGTTCCATAGCATTTGAGTTTATAAATTCTAGGAACCTTTGGGCTAGGGTGTTGGAGCTAGAGTAATGCTCCCAGTCTATGTTAGGGTAGTTGAAGTCGCCCAATATAATGGTGTTTGGAGAGACCTTCATATTTTCCAGTGTTCTCAGGAAGGCCGAGTGGGGTTCCTGGGTTTGGGAGGGTGGTCTGTAGCAGGCTATAAACTGGAAGGCAGTTTTACCCACTGTTAGTTGCACATGGATAGTCTCTGATGCTTCGTGCTGTGTCACCAACCTGGAGGTGTGGGTATCTTTGACGAATATTGATACTCCCCCTCCTTTTGTGGTTCGGTCCAAGTTTTGGGGCCGAAAAACATGGTATGAGGTGTAACCTGGTAGTGCTGGGGTGCTCTCGGGAGCCTTGAACCAGGTTTCTGTTACTGCACAGATATCGATGTTCTCCATGCTAAGGAGAGTTTCAGTCGTGCATCTTGAGGTTTAGACTTCTGGCGTTGAGTAACATTACTCTTAGTTTCTTATCCCTTGTGATACCTATGGAGGTGGGTTTGTCTTTTGAGCCTTGCCTAAAAAAGGCACTATGGGGGTGGCAAGAGCCTTTGCCAATATCCGAAAGCCCAGGGGTGACAGGTGCAAGCCGTCCCTAGCGAAGCATCGTGGCTTGTTGAGCATGTCATCCCAGGCAGACAGGCATTGGATCCCCTTTGAATGACACCAATACTTAAGCCAATTGTTGAAATTGATCATCTTGTCTTCATATTGTGCCATCATTCTTGGTGAGGGTAAGATGCTACTCAAGGTCAGGGTCATACCGGCCTGGGCTACATGCTCAGAGAGCTCCTCTGTCTCTTTTCATGTAGTCCAGGGAGGTACGTCTCTGGTCATTCACACCAGCATGGACAATGACTGAGTCATATTTGTACTTGCCTTGGAGTGACCTGAGTGCTTGTGTTATGTGGCGTATCCAAGCGCCCGACAGGCAGCTCACCGTGACCTTCTCCTTGTTCAGCCTGGTGAGTGGGACGTCAGTGTGCCTGACGATAGTCACCTATTACAAGTGTATCAGGTGCGTTGTTTAGCCTTAAGGGCTGTGACTGTTCGGCACACTGGCTTTGTGAGCTATGTGTTGCACGTGTTTTGTTTTGGGGTAGCGGTTGCTTTGGTGTCTGCTTTGGAGGTCTCTGCTGCTTAGGCAGATTTTTATTTAGAGCCTCTGAGTATGTTTTTGTGTGTTTATGTGTTTGGTTTGCTGTCGTGGTAGGTCTATGTGAGACTGGAATTGTAGTGAGTGTGGTTTCCTTCTCCTCCTGACTGGTTACGCCAGTACTGAGTTGAGAGAGCTTAGCCTCCAGTTTGGCTATATGGTTGCATCTCTCACATGTGTTGGAATTTGTTGGGAGGAGGAGAGGGTTGTCTGTGTACATGAGGCAGTTGTAACATTGCCTCAAGATTCCCAGATTCACCAGCTGGACCAGAGAGGAGATTGACAACTGACCTTTGGACATGCTAGAATAGTATTGGGAATTCCTTTATAATTGAAAAAAGGGCCAATGGGGAGCAAGGTACTCAAGGGGAGTTTGTGAGGGTGTAGTGCTTTTAATTTTTTAGTGCTGACTTATATAATTTCTTTAGTGAGCAAGTGCCAGGCTTTAGAGTGGGAAGAGGGTGTTTATTATGAGAACTAGATCAGTTCTAAGGGAAAAAGTGAAGAGCAGACTTTGTGGAGCCGAGAATGGTTTAAACCCAAGTAAGCAGCGCTGCCTGATGCTGCGCTATGCGCAAAATCGCGCAAAGATAGATAGGCTGCTCCAAGCTCCCCACTGCCACTGGTGAACAAAGAAGCCTCTCTTTATCCAAGAAAGGAAATGGGCAACACAGGAACTTTCCAAAAGTCCAGAATACAGCAAAGCCTGTATTTGGACTACTCTAGGTCAGGAAAGACGGGAAACAAGGATATATATATATTTTTTGCAACAAACAGCAGGAAAATGCAATAAATATGTAACACAGGCTAGAGCACTTGAGTGTGTAGCCTCAACAGGTAAAAGCAACAAACAGGACAAACTTTAAAAGTGCAGGTGCAAAGACAACTTTAAACAATTTAAAAAAGTTCAAAAAGCAGAAATACTTTCAGTTTAGCTAGATCGGACAGTCGCACAGGTAGTAGCAGGAAAACAAACACTTTTATCAGTTTAGCAGTCGGTCTTTTAGCCTATCTGCTGCTAGCACCACTCTGCAGGACAACAAGGAACTTGGCTGCGTAGTAACAAGCGCAAAAAACGCGCCAAAGTGGGTATTATAAAGGGAGACTTGAAAGAGCTAGAAATTGGCCAAAAACGGCCAATAGACAACCAGATTCTTGTGCTGGGAACACTCTTCCAGGGATAGATAGGCTGCTCCAAGCTCCCCACTGCCACTGGTGAACAAAGAAGCCTCCCTTTATCCAAGAAAGGAGATGGGCAACACAGGAACTTTCCAAAAGTCCAGAATACAGCAAAGCCTGTATTTGGACTACTCTAGGTCAGGAAAGATGGGAAACAAGGATATTTTTCTTTCTTTTTTGCAACAAACAGCAGAAAAATGCAATAAATATGTAACACAGGCTAGAGCACTTGAGTGTGTAGCCTCAACAGGTAAATGCAACAAACAGGACAAACTTTAAATTACAAGCGCAAAAGCACGCTAAAGCTGGCTTTAAAGCAGGGGGTTAGAAAGAGAGAGGAAATGGCCCAAAACGGCCAATAAGCTACAGGTCACTGGGCTGGAACCACTCCTCAAGGGACAGATAGGCTGCTCAGAGCTCCCCACTCTCACTGGTGAACAAAGAAGCTTTCTCCTATCCAAATAAAGATATGGGCAACACAGGAAGTATGACACAGCCCAGAGATCAGCAATACCTGAAGACTGGACTATTCTAGTTCAGTAAAGGCGGGAAACAAGGATTTTTTTTTTTTTTTTTTACAAAGTAGCAGAAATTAGGTACAGAAACACAGTAAATGCTTTAATTCGGCTAGCGCACTTCAGTGTGTAGCCTACCAGTTAAACTAAGCAAAAACAAACTTTAAAAGTGCAAAAAACTCAGAAATACAGGCAGGAATGCAATAAAACAACTTTGCAGAGCTTATTTAGTTAAAGAAACAGAGAAGTCTATATATACAGAAAAGCAGCTAAAACACACAAACACTTCAGATGCAGTGCAACCTAGAGCACTTGAGTTGTAGCAATATTAAGGCAATGAGCTGATGACACTAGACTGGGAGGAGTGTCACAGATCAGATTAACAGTAGGGGCGGGCAACTGCAAAGCCACCAAGTATAAGAGCAAAACACCAACTGGGAGGGAGGGTGGGGACAATAGCCTACAGACAGTAGCACTAGAGAAAGCACAAACAGATAAAGATTTGTAAAGATACAGAATGCTTTTAACTGCAGACAAATCAGTTACTTGTGCAGATTAGTTAATAGCAATAAAATACACTCGAAGACTAAAAAGCAGACAATAAAAGTGCTATATATTAATTGTTAAAAACAATAATCTGTATAAATAATCGAAAAAAAACAGAATACTTATATATCTCAGCTAACAGCTGCGGTCAACAACTTGTCCACTCTGCTCAGTGTCCCTTGCCTTTCATTTCACACGCAGTTATTCACACTTCTAATTTTAACAGCTCGGCTTTATTTTAAGTAACTTAACCTAGTGTTCTCTCTGTTGTGGCTTTATTTAACATTTATTGTGCTTCTGATAACATCCCTCAGTTTGATAAATTCATATTCGGCCAGTAATTCTGCCTTTGCCTGTGAATGATGTAACTCTGGAAGCTCACAGTATTCCTTTAATTCAGTAACATAAAACATCAGTGCTTCTCAGTGGACCTGGATTTCTTGGGATGAAAGTTTGCAAACATATTGATGACTTTTTTTCTTGGTTCACAAAATTTCTGGAATACCTCTTTCATTTCATCACAGTTGTACAGTCCATCTCTCCCTGTCAAAAGTCAAATTTACTAAACCTTTTAGTCTTGTCTTGCACTGTGATATGCAGAAAAATACTAGATTTTTCATTCTCAGTCTTCTGAGCTAATAGAGTAACCATGAAATGGAAATCAAACTTCTACTTTTCTGACAGATTTCCTTGAGGTGAGAGATTCCCTAGAAACTGAGGCTGCACTATGTCACAAAACTAACAGTATGTGGCACCACTACTCAGTGATTTACATTCATAACTGCAATGTTAAGAGACAGACATGATGTGATATGGTACCAGGTGACAGACTTTGCCATTTCAGTTAAGCAGTAATGCTGGAAACCAGACTCTATAGTTAGCTTTAAGGAAAGGACACTAAATGTAAATAAATAGTACAGTCTGTTACACTGGTCAGCTTAATACTACCAGTGCTAGCCTGGGTGTTGTGGCACATTCATATCTAACTGCATTTTACTTCTTGTGCTTTTTTGCTTATTTTGTTCTCTTGTCTTTTTACTGCTTAGTAAGCTGAATTTTCTTGTTTCATTACCTGTGTAACAATGCTGTTCCCCTTCATAGTGAATTAGCTTCTAATGGCCTGACATAGGCTCTTACTCTGGGTACCGGCACATAAAGAAATGCCAAGTCCATTACAAGGTTAAGGTAAACTGATGGTGATGATTCTGCTGAATCCGGAAGAGAGAAGTGGCTGCATTTACTACAGTGCTAGGAAATGCTTTAATTTTGGAATGCTAAGCAGTTGGGGAGCTCTGGGTTTGAGTGTTGGAGTTTTCATATGACCCAAAGCCTACTGTTTACCTTTGTCCTCCCAGGTCATATGTGAAAGGAAGGTTCTGCTCATATATACCCTTTTTGTTGTAAGCTTTCCCATTTTTTCCTTTGCCTTCATGACTACAGGCCTCTTCTGATATCAGCTCCACACAGACCTGCATGAGAAGTCTACATATGTAGATGTATGGTATCCTATAAAAAAAAAAACTTTTCAAAGAACAAATCCATATTGTTTTATAAAAAACCTTCCTCCTACTTGCTTTAAAAATGTAATTATTCTTTTGGGGTTCAGAAACTAATGTTTAGCACAGCTCTAAAGCAGAGTTCAACTTCATCATGTTGAATGAATTACTTTTGTTTGTTTAACAGTTAACCCAGAGTGATATGCATCAGATTGACCCTCCTCTACTGCAGTATCCTGACTGGCGGGGGCACCCATTGTAAGTACTCCAAACATCTTGATAATGTTTCTTTAACATGTGGCAAGTCGAGTTGATTTTAATTTTTGTTTTAGACATGTTCTAGCTTTCAAGGTATTCCTTTGTTACCTTGACTTGAAAATACATATTTAAATAAAGGAATCTAAGCATGGTTTTATGCAGAGTAGCTGATAGAAGAGTGGCCGTTATGTGCTCTGCTAGAAACAGATGGCTTGTATCCATTTTAAAAATATTTCTGTGAGAGGGTTTGCTCCCTCTCCCTTTAATCAATCAGTGATCATTTGTAGTTTATGCAGATATAGAAAAGTTGTAGAACTATTCAATAGCAGAAATTTGTTACAACATAGCAACACATTTTCAAGAGAAGCTGCAGTTCGGAATGCAGATTGTACCAGAAAAAATCAACCTTTTTTAATCAAACTGGTTATATATGAGCATCTGAGATTTGAATATGGATTTTTTTAGAGATGCTTATTATAAAGTGTACTAAAGCATAACTATATAGAAACATTTCTTTATCTAAAATAAATATAGAAAATGTATTATTAAAACCAGATCAGTCATTGCAAATATGAAAAAAATGTTTTAAATTGATTAATTCGTTTAATATTGAGACATATTTATATTGTTAAGCAATTTGTGTTTGTTTCAAGTTTTACTATTTTTTCTTAAAGTAACGGCATTTCAGTAAGTCCTGTTCAGAAGCAAAGGGTATTTGTATCCAGTAGAGGTGAATCCTGTTAATGTCTCCTGTGTAAACCATACTAGGAAGAACGTTTTCTTAAAATGTATTATTGTGCATCTTAAGATGAAGTGCAACCAAAAAAAATAACTCAAGCAGAGTATATGTTGGTCTAAGCAAGGACAGCAGGTGAGTACTCATGACTTAAATGTAATAGTTTTTGTACTTGAAATGCAGCAGAATTTGTACATAGCTTCCTGAACTTGTTCACAGTGTTTCCATGCACATAGATGTACCCAGTCCTGCTTTTACTCAGACAATACCCTTCAGCTTTAGCCCATGAATTTAAATCTCATAGAGATCAAATGTTATTGCTAATCATTCATGTTTTATTTCACCAGCTGTGTGTGCTTCCAGTGTTGATGTGAGAATTGAGTGACCACGAGTGGGAGTTTTCATCCTGCATGCTACTTGGGTTTTATTCATTGACCCCTAATGTTCTGCTGTCTTTGCAGACAGCACCCCCACTTGACCCTGGTCTCCATTGTTGAGTTCAGCCATGGAGTGTGTGCCCAGGCCTATGCATATTCACTCCCATCCCTACTCTGTCTAGCTTTTACAGTGCTGCAGGCAGTAATTGAACCCCATTCCCTTGGGTTGTAGTCATTGCTCATTCCCTCTGTACCATACAGGTAGATTGATCTGAGCTTCCATCTGGTGTCATATAGCCAGTTATGTCCTTGTTTATACCCACTGCAGTATTCAAATTTGCATGATAGAATTTAGATGCGTGAAGGTTAAGCAAACAGCAATTCATTTAGCTCATTTTGTATTCTGTATGTAAAAATTAAACATGTCATGAGCTGACTTGCAGTTATTTGTAACATTCTGCAACACTGCACATTTCTTTGTTATTTTGGTTCTGTATTTGTTATTATGTATTGATACACTACTTTAACACTGGTGACCTTTGGTGTAGAGTCATCATAGTTACAAATGGCAGAGAAGTCTTCCCTCATTTATATGAATGCAGTTTAGCAGTCTTCCTTGGTCATGCAAGACAGGCAAACACAGCTGTTTAGTAACTGCATCCTGGAGAAGTATAATGCTGTATGATAGGAGGCACATTAATGTAGGTGTTGAAGGCAAATAAATAGTCTATGGCCTAAGTAATTTGTCAGTTTTCCTAGTCAGTGGATATGCTACAGACATCAGTGAATCAAGAGAGTATATTTCTGCCCTTTATAAGAACTGCCTAATGCCTTTCCCCTGTATTCTTGAACTGTGTCACTGTTTTAACTCTACACTGTCTTTGTGAAAACTGTTGAATTATTCAGAAGTCTTTCTCTGAAACAAAAATACTTGATTGCATGTTTCCTCAGCCATCTACATTGTAGCTATATCCTCTTTTTCCCATGAACCTTTCTTTTTTATTGAAAACAGTACCAGCTTAAACTCTGTAAATTCTTTTATGGTAATGTTCTTATACCTAGCTGTTATTCATTTTTCAGGAGTATACACATGAATCCCTTATAAGTTTTCCTTAAATCTGTCCATCCATACCCCTTTTTCCCATTTTTGCACATTAGGTCAGGATGTCACTTCAACAGTGATAATCTAGAGCCAGTGTTCACACCACTGGGTGGCTAGCCTAGCCGTGGTGGTGGTTCCACACCAAACACATGCATGCACACACACTTTTGGCCAGTTTAGTGTACTCAATTCATCTACTGCATCTCTGTGGAGTGTGGGACAAAACTGGAAAGCCCATAGAAGCAAAGGAAGGGCATGCAGACTCCACACAGAAGGTACCCCAGACAAAAATTGAACCATAGAACCTCTTGCTGTGAGGCGACAACACTACCCACTGTGCTGCCCTTGCTTTTCCTTAAATTACTTCTGGTGAACTCCATGCACAGTTTTGTGGCCCTTCTGCAAATTTTTGATAATCTTGTCTATGCCATTTTATAAATGTAGTCTTTAGAACTGCACACAGTAGGGTCTTACCACCAGTTCTGCTAGAATTGGATGTTCTGCAGGAGACAGCAGCAATAGGACAAATTACAGTAAAATGCAACGTGGCAAAAAGCCTGCAAAAGGGATATCACAACCCCAGTGATTACATGTGATTGTAGGAGTATAACATTCCTTTGATCAAAGTTTTTATAGGATAATAATTGTCTTGTTTTACAGGAGGAGTTTAGAATATCTATGAAGTGTGTCACAGACTTGATAGCATCACATATGGTTTGACACTAACTGATTTCACCTGACCAGTTACATTATTTGTGCATACCTTTTTCAGATGAAGGAATGTTTTGTCAAACTTTAAATTTTCACATTAACTTGCTAATGATGTTTGTCACATTAAGCTATTAATATTTGTTGCGTTGTGTTTTTTTGCCATAGTGTTGTGTGGATTAAAGGTGTAAACTTGCTTTTGTCGTGCTCCATGCTCAGTAATATGTATCTTAGCGGGCACAATGCTCTGTAACACAGTACTTTTGAACATGCTATGAAGTGGCACTCCATTTCTTCATTGCTAGCCATTTATCCCTACCGCGAGTGCTTTAGCTAATTATCCAGTCGTGCTTCTTGATGGGTGTGTGATCACTGTTAGAGGTACGTTTGTAGTCATTTGGATCACGGGAGTAACTATATTTTCATTCTTTTTTGCCATCTTTCATTTTATTATGGTCTGTGCTGCATCTCTCATTATTGGCATGGTTAAAATAAAAGCCTTACCAGCTTTCTACTTTGGGGGGGGGGGGGGGGTAATGGCTTCTGGTTTTATACTGATGTTGCCTAATCCATTGCATTCCAGTATCCCACCAGACCTCTGTGCTGCTTTTTCATACCACAGGCTTACATTTAGAAAAGGCAAATTACTCGGCTTTGCATTAAAACAGTACTCTGTCATATAACGTATATCAAGCCAAGATGACCAGCACTGTATACAGAAAATATAAATAAGTATATATGTTGGTATACAGTAGGTCTGAAGCCACTTTTCTAGCATAACTGGCCACTTATGCTGTCTGTCTCAAAGCAGTAACATTTTTTTTTTTTTATTTTCTGTATTTGCTGATTGTTTCTGTTTATCTTTAGGCCATCTGCTATGATTACAGTAAGCCTCTTTTTTGGTACTGCTGATTCAATTCTGGTTATGCATTCTGTTCCTGATACATTGCTTCTGAGGTGCATTATTTTGCACTTTATTAAATAAAAAGTTAAGCTGTATGTTTTCGACTGCCATCTTTCAGTGACTCAGAACCACATTTAATACTGTCTGTCCATATCTGTAAACACTTGCATCTTTGTGGCATCACCAAAAACAAATATGTTCCTGCCAAATTTTCTGCAGTGTCACTTATATGGACATTAAAAAGGCATGACCCCAATTTGGACCCCAGTGTTATATCACTGATAATAGTTTGTATGTCCTTCTATTCATATGCTGCAGTATTCGTAACATGAGGGAGTCTGCCGCCGGCTGACTCGTACATCTGGCCAGTATACAAGAGTCTAAAGCTACTGTAGGGTACGTGTGACATCGCACATAGAACGGGTCCTACATCGGTCATTAAATGACATTGGGTATAAAGTGGATGTCTGCACGTACCAATCCTCAGAACTTTTCTGCCACCAGTCAGATCATCTTCTCTGGTCATTGCTCCTCAGAGAAGTTGTAGATTGCAATCAGATAAGTGCCCTGTGGGGTTTTCTTCTTATTGCTTTATTTGCTACTGTTTTTCTTGGTTACATGACAGCTAGGAAGGACAAGTGTCTGTGTGGAATCCATTTCCACATAGGGACTCCCACTACCTTTGTCTCTTTTGCCAAGGCCCTGACCACGACCATGCTTCTTGCTCTATTTGCAAATCTTTTGTCCCCAAGACCCTGCATAGTCATTTAACTTATCTTAATTTGTACCTAGAAAACCAGTGCTTTAAGTGCCTAGTATGCAATATGGAAGATACATTGGGCCCTTCAGGTGAGCTGCTAGCTAAGAAGGTCAAGAAGTCTAGGCATGACTTACCTGCTGCTCCTCTAGTTCTGGATGTCTCTCCCAAGGCCGATGTTGGCCCAGAGACCATTTAGGAGTGTGTAGGCACTCCTTTCGTAGGTACCGGTGTGGAGGCCATGAAGGATCCTACTAGCACATCCTCAGGGGATACACTGGCATACGTTCCAGATGTAGGAGGGGAATCCAGGGTCATTGTAACTGAAGGCCTGAGTGGCATTCCACATGTCATTGTCTGAGGAGATGTTCCTTCTAATATTGTTGAGTGTGGGCCGACGTTGGGCCCCTCCTCATCCTTCCACTGCATGGATTTTCCTCAGAAGAAAAAAATGAAAACTAAATATGCTTCCCCTGCAGCCCATGAACAGCCTGCTGATTGACAGGCTTCTTCCCAATGGCTTTTCAATACCTTTGTGGCCCCGAGACAGTCTTCATATCTCTCCTTTCCTTCCTTGCTCTACTCCACAAAAGAGGATTTCTGTGGGGCTTTTATCAGATGAAGAGGTTCTTCTGGGGATGAGTCTTTGGCTTATTCTGCACAAATTTCATTTTCTTTGGGATATGCTTCCCCAGAAGGGGAATCAAATGGGACAGATTCCCCTGGAGAGGATATTTCATTTGGGGAAACCATTGTTAAAATGAGGGTGTTCTTTAAATGGGATTGTTCTCAGGTGTCAGATATCCAAAAATGGTATTATTACCTTCTGCAGATGGCTTCCTCTTCCGCCATACCCTCTGTTCTGGCAGACTTCTTAGATGCATTCTCTGCAACTTCTAAGTGTCCTGACTTTCAACCTCCTGCTCCTAAAAGGCCAGACAGGCTCTGTAAGGTGCCAGAGGATTCCAAATTCCTGTTTAAATATCCATCTGCAGACCCTGCAATTATTTCATTTTCTGCTGACAAGGCCTCCAAGATGCTGTCCTCCATTTCCCTTTTCCCTTCAGATAAGGAGAGTAAGGTTATGGAGAAGCTGGGAAAGAAAGTTTATATTTCAGCAACTCTGGCATTCAGGGCCCTAAATTACCAGACCCATATAGCTAAATACTGCTTATCCCGTCTCTCGGATGCAGGTAAGTTACTTTCAGACTCTCCTACTAAGGGTAAGTTATCCTCCATTCTGAACTCTTCTGCTCAAGTTGCACGCCACTCCATTAAGTGTAGCTATGATTATGTGGAGGCATCAGCCAGAGTGGCTGCATCTGGGCTGGTTCTCAGGAGATACTCCTGGCTCAGACCTCAGCCTTTACCTGATTACATTAAGGCAAAAATCCTGGACCCCCCCCCCCCCCCGGGCCATTATTTGGTACCTCTGCTGCAGAACTCTTCAAGTCATTACAAGGAAAAGGCAAAGAGCTACAAGATCTTAAGCACATTTTTGTGTCCATGGTTCCAAGATTTCAGAGGAATTACCCGTCTAAGACTCCCTTTATTAGGAAACCCTCCAGACCCCAGTTTTCAAAGGGTAAAACAGATGCCAGAAAGCAGTTTTCATCCACATCTTCCACTTCAACTCCTGCTGCTCAGAAGCAGCCCTTTCAGGCGAAGCCAGGTAGTCCGTGACTACCTGTCCCCTGGCAGCCATGCTCCTCTTTCCCTTTCTGTCTCTCTCTCTCTGTACTTTGAAACAGATCACCCAGTACTCTTGAGTCCTCTCCATTATCTTTCAAGGATACTTCGTGGTGTGGAAAGCATCAGCTTCCTTCAGGGGTATTCCACAACCCACAAAGGAACAGCTGGAACTCATTCCCCAAGTCATTTCCGGTTTTCTCTTTCAGGGCACCATTCAGGAGGTGCGACCCTCTCAAGCAGTGAAAGGCTTCTACTCCAAGATGTTCCTGGTCCCCAAGAAGGATGGTCCTTGGAGACCCATCCTAGACTTATCCCACCTAAATACTTCCTGAAGGTTTCCACCTTTCGCATGTTAACCTTGCCCACTCTTCTTCCCCTCATCCTTCCTCAGGCCTATATGGTGCCCCTGGACATCAAGGATGCTTATCTTTACATTCCCATTCATCCTCTGCTCAGGAAGTATCTTTATTTTGCTATCGCTTTCTCACATTTTCAGTTCTCTGCCTTGTCTTTTTGATGTTCTATGGCTCCAAGGGTCTTCACAAAATGCTTAGTTCCTGTCATAGCCTTTTACAGGCTACAGAGTATTCAAATTTTCTCCTACCTGAACGATCTTCTCCAGGCTCAGGCTCCAGACAGCCTTCAGGAGAATTTTTTCTTCATGGTGTTGCTGCTGGAGGGTCTGGGATTCACTGTCAACTACAAAAAATCTACCCTGGTTCCTTCTCATGACCATGTTTTCCTAGGATGCAAAATCCAAACGGACAGGATGTTGGCTTCCTTACCACCAGAAAAGGTCCTGTCTCTCACCATATACTTCCAGACCCTCTTTCCCCTTCCATCCCTGACTGCCAGGGAGTTTCTTAGCCTCTTGGGCTTCATGGCATCCACTGTTCCCATGCTACCACTACCCAAGTTACACATAAGGAATTCCAATGATACGTCAGGTCACTTTGGGTACAACACTCCCATCCACTGGAGTTTGTGATACCCCTTCTCCCCTGCTTGAAAAAGGAACTAAACTGGTAGGTTCAACAGGTTACAAGCAATCCAGGCTTACCCTTACAGCCATGTCTTCCCACTCAGGAGCTGTACATGGATGCTTCAGACTTGGAATGGGTAGCAGCCCTGGCGTTATGTAAGAGATGTGTGGTCCCCCTCCCAGAAGAGGGAACATATAAATATAAAGGAGATGAGAGCCCTGATTTTTGCTGTACAAGTCTTGAAATCCTTTCTTTTTCCAGGTGCCCTAAAATGGTTTACAGACAATACCACAGTCCTGTGGTATGTCAACAAGCAGGGAGGGACCAAGTCTTATCTCCTGTGCAGACTGGCTCTCCATGCCAGGGAGTTAGCTTCCCAGAGTCATCTCACCCTCCAAGCAGTTTACATTCCTTCCTCTCTAAATGTTGTGGCAGACACATTGAGCAGGTCCATGACTCAGTCCAACAAATGGATGTTACACAGGGATGTGTTTCTGGACATGGTCCATCAGTGGGATACACCCCCGTGAACAGACAAATTCCCAAGTTTTGTGACAGAGTCCCTGATCCTCTGGCATGGAAGGTGGATGCCCTGCCCTTCTCTTGGGAGGGGATGTTTCTGTATGTGTTCCTTCCATTCCCACTTCTCCAAAAGGTCCTGTTGAAGATTCAACAGAAGCAACCAAAAATCTTGTTGGTGACTCCTTTTTGGCCAAGACAGCACTGGTTCCCCCGTTTTCTGCATTTAGCCAAGGGCAATCATCACAAGTTAGCCCACAAAGTGGACCTACTCACACAGGACGAGGGTTCTCTAATACACCCACAAATGTCAACCTTACAACTGACCCTGTTGGTGATAGAGTTTTGAATTCTTTCAGACATCTTTTCTCTGAAGAAGTGCTGCAACTCCTGCAGGAGGCCAGAAAACCCATTACTAGGAAATCCTATATTTCCAAATGGAAAAGGTTATCTATCTGGTGTCTTTCTAAGGGTCTGCAACCATTTTTGGCGGATGTTCCAGTGGTCATGTCCTATTTGTGTGAATTATTGAAGAGTGGACTGTCATACTCTTCAGTAAAAGCTCGTCTTTCTGCTATCTCAGCATGTCTGCCTATGACCCCCCACCTCCAGCCTCCAGGCTAGAGGTTAAACTTTTCCTGAAAGGCGTCCTTCATATTAGATCACCAAGTAAACCAGTTCCTCCTCCTTGGGATCTTAATTTTGTTCTATCAAATCTTTTTCAGCACTGCACCTGGAAAACAGTTCTTCTTGTGGCCATTACCTCTTTTAGAAGAGTGTCTGAACTTCAGGCACTGATGTCTTCTTCCCCTTCACTGTTTTCCAAAAGGATAGGGTCTCCTTACACACTAACCTCTCCTTTATGCCCAAGGTAGTAAATGAGTTGTAATTCAGTCAGTCCATTAATCTTACCACCTTCCCTTCTCCACAGTCCTCTAGTGCGAGGATCTTACACACCTTAGATGTGCATGGGCAGCTCCGATTTTATTTGGATAAAACCAAACCAATTAGACAATCTGACTGCCTTTTTGCCTTCTATCACCCAGGGGTCTGGGCAGGCCTGTTTCCAAGCAGATGATGATGATAATGATAATAATAATAATAAAACTAATTCCTTAGGGTTGCCAGAGGCAGCTTGTTCTTCTACAAAGTAAATCAAAATCAAGAAGATGAGATGCCGTCACAGAGAAGGTTTATTGTGAAAACACTATAAAAAGTAATAAAAGTTAGAATCCTGGATGAGCGCTTTCAGCCTTTTAAGGCCTTCTTCTGATCCTAAATAGATAATCAGTTCCTCTTTTTCAAAATGTAATCAGCCAACGAAATATCTTTGCAGCCGCCACCCCTGCAGTATGGCCTTCAAAGGAATTATAGCATTTGGGCCCAGGGGTTGGTTGCCTTGCAAGTCTGCTGTCCACCTTGTCACTGTTATTTCTGTTTTATTTACAGTATCTTATAGGTTCATAGGTAGGTACTAGGCTATTGGCCCAAGGGCCTATATATGCCTACCCAAAAAGGTACCCTGGCTTTCGCCACCCAAGAAAATTATTTTCCTGTTCTCCTGTCGAGCAGAGCCACAGAGGTGATCTCCGGGGTGAATTTCCTATTTCCCATCCAATCATCAAGATTTTTTTTGAAGAGTGCTAATAAGGAGCTTTGTTTGATATAGATAGGTAGTTTGTTCCAGAGTATGGGAAGTCTCTGGGACAGGAATCTATCCCTCCAGCATGTTCCGTTTATTGTGGTGACAAGGTTTAGGTCCCTAGAGCGTCTAGCTCAGAGAGATTGGGATTTCTTTAAGTGGAGCATGTCCAACAGCTCTGGGTTTGACATAGCTTTGTATTATAGGCAGAGATCGCCTTTGAGTAGGCGATATGCGACGGAGTAAAGCTGGAGTTTTTTGAGACGATCTGGGTAGGGCATCTGTTTGAGGCCGGTAATCCTCTTTGTGAGGTATTTCTGCAGCCTTTGCAGTTGTTGTAGATGTCTTGTGAGGTACATACCAGAAGGGGCGTTGTACTCTGTAATGGGTCTAATGAGTGATGAGTAGAGGGTAACAATGACCTCTTTTTTCCTGGATGAGAAACGTTTTGTGATGAGGTGTGCCATGTAGAAGGATTTCCTGACTACTGTGGCAATGTGATTATCAAAGGAGAGACTACTGTCCACTGTGTCCCAAGATCTCTTATCACACTTTCGGTGTTAAGTAGATTACCACCTATGTGGTAGCTCATGGGTGCAGAATTTTTACCAAAGGGAATGACAATGCACTTTTTGGCATTGAGCTTGAGGCCATGCCTTTGACACCAGGTATCTGTCTCTGTGAGGCCCTTTTGTAGGATGTCCACATCATTAGAAGTTTCAATTATGGCTCCTAGTTTGCAGCATCTGCAAACTTTGTTAGCCAGAGACCTTCTGTGTTAGCCTGTACTTCAGAAAGGTAGGTACCAAACAGGAGAGGACCCAGGACTGAACCTGTGGTACTCCACTTGTCACTGGTCTGAAGTCAGATTTGGAGTCTGCTACTTTCATAGTGTGGGTTCTGACAGTGAGCCAATTGGCAAACCATCTTGTGACATAGGGATTTTTACCTAGTTTAGTCAGTTTATCTATAATTCCAAAGTGGGGGATGGTGTCAAAAGCCTTGGCGAGATCTAGATAGGCTGTGTGAACCACCTTACCCTCGTCTGCGGCTTTGGTGACTGCTTCAAAGAAGTCTATCAGGTTTAGGAGACATGATCTGCCATTTACAAACCCGAACTTGGTGGGGCCCAGAGTTTGGAGGTTACTGATGTCTTTGTGTATAAGATCCATGATGATACGTTCCATGGCCTTGCAGACCAGGCTCGTTACGCTAATGGGGTGATATTTCCCAGGGTCCATGGTGGCTTCTCCTTTGTAGAGTGGGATAACCGTTATGGGATAACCGTTACTGTGCGCCATTCAGTGGGCACAAAGCCTGAGGTGAGTCTGTGATTGGACATGGTGCTTAGGTTCATTCTGCAGTTCATGTAGAACGCAGCCTGGGATGTTGTGAGGTCCCATGGATGCTGTGTTCTTGGCATTGGAGAGTGTAGGTTTTACCTGTGCAGCCTTGATTACAAGAAAATTCTTCCAGTGTAGAGATGGGCCCTTTAGGGGGTGAGGGGGGGTGAAGTTAGCACTGAACCTGTCTGCCAGAATGTTGGCAATATCAGTTGGTTCTGTATATTTAGTGCTATTGTGCTGTAACTCAGAGCAGATCTGAGTGTTGCCATTGAGGTTCTTGACAAAGCTATAGAATGTTTTGTGGCGGTCTTTAGAATTGGTGGCGATTTTGTTTTCGTAACTAGCTTTGGAGGATATTATGAGGGATCTCAGCTTCTTACTGAGGCTGACCAGGGAGTTCCTCCAGTCATGGGATTTTACTCTTTTTTTTTTTTTTTTTTTTTTTTTTTTGCAACAGTTTCTTTCTTCTGTTGTAGAGTTTGTTTATGGCAGGGGGACTATCAGATTGTCTTCCTTTTTTTGAAGGATAGCATCTTGGTTCTGTTAGGGATAGCATGATCCATGCACTCGTGAGCTTATAAAGTGCATTTGTGTAGGATTCAGCAGTTGTACTTCTATTGTCTGTCTGCATGGGTGTCTTGAAGTTTGCCACTTTTGTCTTAAAAAGCGTGAAGTTGGCATTGGAGAATTTTTTTACGGTGGTTTCCCTAATGGGGGCTGGGGGTGGGATGTGGATGTCTAGTGTGATTAGCTTGTGGTCGGATCTGACCAACGAGGAATTGACCTCTGGTCTGGAACACCGGTCGCCCTTGTTGGTAATGACCAGGTCTAGGATATTGCTGCCCCTGCTGGGGGTGTGGATAAGTTGATCCAAGGCACTGGAATTTATGAATTCCAGAAAACGTTGAGCAAAAGAGTTGGTACATGAATAGTTTTCCCAGTTAATGGTGGGGTAGTTGAAATCGCCCATTATTAGGATGTTGGGTTGTACCCTAATATTTTCCATTGTATCAAGAAATGAGGAATGCGAATCCTGGGGCATGGTGGGGGTCTGTAGCAAGTTACAGTTTGGATTGCGGTCTTGCCCGGAGTTTAGTTGCTCTTGGATAATCTCGGATGCATTATGCTGAGCAACTAGCCTGGAGGTGTGGATATCCTTAATGAATATGGACACGCCTCCACCTTTAGTGTTTCGGTCCAGGTTAGGTGGCTGAAAGGTGTGGTATGAATTATAGCCTGGTAATGCAGGAGTGCTCTCTGGAGCCTTGAACCAGGTTTCTGTCACTGCACAGATGTCGACGTTCTCCATTTTAAGGAGTGCCTCGAGTGAATGCATTTTGAGGTTTAGAGTTATAGCACCGAGTAGCATTACCCTCAGATTTTGCTTGCTTGTACTTGTTAAGGTGGTGAATTTGTCATTTGAACCTTGCCTAAAAAAGGCACTATAGGGGTGGCAAGAGCCTTAGCCCGTATCCAGAATCCCAAGGGCGACAAGTGCAGGCCATCTCTGGCAAAGCATTGTGTTCTGTCGATCATGTCATCCCAGGCAGATACTTGATCCCCTTAGAATGACACCAGAAGCTTAGCCAATTGTTATAGTCAATCATTTTGTCTTTGTACTGTGGTATCATTCTGGGTGATGGCATGATGCTGCTCTCAAGACATCCAGTATTAATTCCAATGCCATGAAATAAAATTTGTGCCCTAGATTTGATAGGTGTTGTAAGAGTGCATTATGTTTATTTTTATTTCTTATGTCACCTGGATTTCCAAAACCATGTCATTTTGTTGTGTGTCCCATGGGAAAGCTCTTGTTAAAGCACATCCCACCAGCTGTGTCCTCTTCTGTTGCCTTTTTTAAGGGCCTAGACCCCTGCTCTATATTAGAAGCAGCTACCTGGTCTTCTGTACACACCTTCACAAAACACTGTAAGCTAGATGGCATTTCCAGGTCCAGAGCTGGTTCTGAAAGGGCTATTCTGCAGGAGTTTGTAGAGAGTAATACTGACACTCCACCAAACTCTTCTGCACGAGCATTGGTATTCTCCCTAATGTTATGAAAACTTCAACATGAATAGGATGACATAGAATAGTTGTGTAAAATCTTATCATAACCATAGATGTCCTTCTCTTCTATATTTTGCAGTATCCCCCCCCCCCCGCCTTCCCCCAATACTTGCCTGTTTGCTGGCGGTGTGTTTCCTCACCTTGGTTCAGGCTGGTGCTTTGTTTGTGGCATTCAGTTCTGAGGACTGGTATGTGCTGACATCCACTTTATATCCAACGTCATGTTACATAGGACCCGTTTTATGTGCGATGTCAAATGTACCCTACAGTATCGTTAGACTCTTGTATACTGGCTGGGCATACGAGTCAGCTGGCAAAGACTCCCTCATGTTATGAATACTGCAACACATAGAAGAGAAAGACCTCTACGGTTATGGTAATATTTTACACAACTGTTCTTTATTTGAGAGGGATCCATTTGCTATACAGCTGTCCACCCTGTTATGTGGCCAACATTCTATCACTCTGTAGCCCACTCAGTCTATGTAATGTTTCTGTTAACCTTTATTATGATGCCCCCTAAGGTATCTTACTAAAGTGTAAGTAGTTGTGTGCACAGCTGTTTTGTAGGTGCACTTCCTTAGTTGTCACTGAACAAAGAAAGGCATAACCTTTGTATCTTTGTGAGTTCATGTTGCTTTTTATCCCATGCCTTGTTGGCTTTCAGATAATTCAGAATTTTTTCCTTCAGAGAAGAATTATATATTATTGTGTAAAATTGCTTTTCTTCTTTGGGTCACTGGGTCACACATTGCTTGTGGTTGCTTTTAGTTCCCTAGAGTCTTGCATAAAGAATACTTTTATTTACATTCTGTCCTATGAGATCTGTATACACTCCTTGTGTACCTTTTTATATGTGATACCTTTGTGATTTACATGGTTTTGCTCCATATATTCTGCATTCTCTTTTTCAGATAAAGTGCTTGCTGCTGTAATAATGATGTGTAGTTTTTCTTCCATAACACTGACAGCTTGTTGAATTTGTTTTCCGTATGCTGTCAAATGTCATTACCCTCATCCATCAGAAGTGACCGGGACTGCATCAGGCTTCTTTCTATGCATATTCTTTATACCTTTTGAGTTTGAGGGGGGTGACATCTGTTGGAAACCTAGTGCAACTGAAGTTCTTCTACCAGTAGTGAAGTCTGCTGATTTTATATGTATATCTGTGCATATATACAGTGGATATAAAAAGTGTACACACCCTTGTTAAAATGCCATTGTTTTGTGATATAAAAAATTGAGACCACAATAAATAATTTCAAAACTTTTCCCACCTTTAATGTGACCTATAACCTGTACAATTCAATCAAAAACAAACAAATCTGTTAGGGGAAATATATAAAAAATATACAATACGCTGGTTGCATAAGTGTGCACACCCTTAAAATAATACATGTTATGTAGTCCAATCTCACCTACATTCTTACCCGTGGGTTCGGCTCCGACTCGGCCAAAACTTTTCTAGCTCAAAGTCTTTCTATTGGGTGGGCTAAGATGGTATCCCATGCTGCACTGCTGTATATCCCCAGATCCCGTTTGCTGCTCGTGTAGCTCGGATGTGGTCTTGCTGTTGGCTGTGGCTAAGTACCCTTTTTCTTCATTATTAGAGGATTGGTTGTAAACAAAAAGCTATTTTAATAGTTATTGTCTGTTCTGGTCTTGTATGGTGAAAAAGTTTGTGTTTGATCGTTTTTCTGTGGTATCCCACTAGCTGTTCCAACGGGCTAGGCCCGTTTCAGTTAGAGGACCTAGCCTGTCTTGTTTCCTTGTGTTATTTCTTTTTACAGGTCTAAAACCATTTAAATTAGACGTTTTAGTCTTCCCCTCCTGTGTTGTGCCAAAGGATCGTTTTAGTTAGAGATCTTGAGGTTCTCGTGTGTGGTAGTATTTTTCCTGCCTTTGACTGTTTTACTGTTGGTACTGTTGTCAGTTATTGTTGTCTTTGGTGCTTTGTTGTAGCTAACTATGTCCAAAGATTCTAAGGAGCACAAGCCCTTGGGCTTCAAGAAATGCTCTAGGTGCAGCTATAAGATGTCCATTACTGACGGACATTCTGTCTGTGTGTATTGTCTGGGAGCAATCCATCTCCAGGAGTCGTGCAGTTTCTGTCATGCGTTTAGTCCGAGAGTTCTTCAGGAAAGGAAGAATAAGTTGATTTTGAAGGGACTTCTGAAATCCTCCTTCGAGGAGGGTCTTAAACTTCTTCCAGTTCCAAGACAAAATCTTCGAAATCTAAAAAGAGATCTCCGGCTCCATCAGTCTCCTCGGAGCCACCGGAGAAAATAGCAAAGTCTGCTTCGACATCCTTGACTCCATTGTCCTCGGGGCCGCAGGAAGTGTCTATGGTTATGGAATCGGCATCGGCTCCAATCATTTTGGAACCTATTCGGAGCTGATCGCCTAGTATTAGGCCAGCATCACCTCCTCACAGGTCCCCTTCGGAGAGGAGGTCTCGATCTCCCTCTCTATCCTCTAAATCCTCCAGGACCCTATCAGATGTGGACGTCGATAGAGTGGTGTAGAGACTCCTTCAGTCACCAGTTTTGGCAAAATTGTTCTCTGCTCCAACCCAGTCGTCTCTGGAGCCCATCCTTCAACCTGCTTCGATACTTCCTCCTCCGAGCGTATCTCAGCTTTCGGAGCCGAAGTGTTCGTCTCCGTGTGATGTCCCTAGGTCGGTTCCGACAGCCCCTCCTGGCTTATCAGTGCTGACGTCAGCTCCGACCCCGTCAGCGCCATCCACAGGATTCAGGACTCAGGATTCTTCGGTCGGACCCGAGGGAGAGGCTTCGGGACACCTATAGGTTCCTAGTCTCCCTCTCGGTGCTTCCTCGCGGGGAAGTCTGACTCCTGTCGTGGTTTCGGAGGCTGATCGCTCCTCAGACTCAGGGGGACCGGCCTTTGAGGCCATGCGGAGTGCTCTGGTCAGGTCGTCAGCGGCATCATGCGGTCACTCACTCTGTCCCCTACTACACCGGTGCAGGTCTCTGATCGCCATCTATCTCTAGACAGTGGAGCCGCAAGGCCTCAGGGTACCCCCATGAGTGGTCCCCACATTTCTGAGGGCCCCTCAGAGTCCTTGCCTGAGGAACCACCCAGAAAGAAGATGTGCAAGAGGAAGCACATAGATTCCCAGGATGAGTCTCTCACATCAGACACCGACCTCGAGGAATCTGAGTGTTCCCCCAAGTCATCCTCTGAGGATGTTTCTTTCTCTGACATCCTAGAGATTTTGAAACAAAGAGGTGACTGGCCATCCAAAGCCCCATCCGAGGAGGAGTCGGTCTTCCTGAAGGCCTTTGGTGCTCAGCCCTCCGCCTCCTGGGTATCTCCACACTTCGACGAGCTTCTGGATTTGGTCTGTCGAAGGGTGTGGGAGACCCCTGACTCTGTGGAACCAGTCCCCAGGAGACCCAATAAATTTTTGTCTGCTCCTCCTGGTAAGGAGTTTCTGTCAAAGGGAGTCCCTGTGGATGCCATGGTGGTGGCAGCAGCCACTCAGAAGGAATTAGCCAAGACTTCTTCCACCGTCCATCCTCCTAACAAGGAGTCTAGGACATGGACTGGTACGGGAAGTGTACCCTTTCTTCAGCGACCTTTACCTTATGGTCACTGAATTATTTATCTCACTTTACACGGCTCCAGAGAGATCTCCTCAAGGAGCTTGGAGATAGTCTCACGGGTAATGTTTCTGAGGCAGTGACCCAGATGGTTAACACTCAGATGTCTACCCTCAATTCCATCGTTAACTCCTCCATGAGGCTGATCTCACATGCAGCTGATGGAGCGAGTAGGGCAGCGAGTTCAGGAGTTGCTCTTAGGAGACAGGCTTGGATGCGCCTTTGTCATTTCGCGGAGGCCTTCAAGTCTTCATTCACCGACGCCCCTTTCGATGGTTACTCTTTGTTTGGAACCAAGGTGAAAGACACCCTCACCAGGTGCGAGCAGGAGAGAAAAATTCTGTCTGCTGTAGGAGTCCGTTTTTCCCTTCCTTCTAGGCCTTATCCTAAGGCCCAGTGGGGTGGCAAGATATGGTTCAAGAAATCACAGAGGTTTTTTCCTGGTGCACAAGGTGAGCACCCTCCAGAGGCAGAGGAAGGGGTGGTTATTCAGGGAGACGCCGCCCTAGAAGCAGAGGAGGCTCCCGCAACTCGGGAGACTGCAATTCCTTTCGTGGTTCTCCCTACCACCGCTCCTGATGGGAGGCCCGACTGTGCGTTTCCAGAGCCAGTCGGGGGTCGAATCTCGTTATACCCGGAGGCCTGGCAGCACATCACCCAGGACCAATGGGTTCTACGAATAATTTCCGGAGGATATGTCATCCCCTTCTTGCCAGATCCCTCTCCAATCAAGAAAATCCCAGATGTTCCACCCAGTCAAAGGGATTACGCAGCTTCAGAAGTTTCAAAGCTGCTAGAAAAAGGAGCCATCCAACATGTCCCCTCAGAACAGATCGGATTAGGTACTTACTCAAGATTATTTTTGGTGCCGAAAAGGACAGGGGACCTGAGACCCATATTAGATCTCAGCCAATTGAACACCCACGTGCAAAAGTCCAAGTTCCGAATGGTCACATTGCAGTCTATTCTCCCATTGTTGGGAAAAGAAGTGTGGATGTGCTCCATTGACCTCAAGGATACTTACTACCACATCAAGATGGACAGGGCATCCAGAAGTCACCTACGCTTCTGGCTGGGGGCCAGTCATTTTCAGTTTCGAGCCCTGCCCTTTGGTCTCACCACAGCCCCCAGGGTGTTTATCAAATGCATGGCAGTGGTGACTGCTCACTTGAGATGTCAGGGATTCCAAGTGTTTCCATATCTGGATGACTGGCTCCTTACTGCCACCACCAGCAGGAACGCTACTATAAACCTATGTCAACAGCTGGGCATCACATTGAACTGGGAAAAATCTGCCTTGTTGCCCTCACAGCATGTCACTTTTATAGGCGCAGAACTAGACACCACCCTCATGCGGGCATTTCTACCACAGGAAAGAATCAGAGTCCTACAACAAGTTCATGCCTTGCTTCCCCTGAGAAGAGCAAAGGCAAGATGGGTCCTCCAGCTATTGGGGACAATGGCTGCGACGATTATGTTAGTACCTCTGGCAAGGTTACATATGAGACTCCTTCAGTGGCTACTTGTTGCCCAGCGGTCTCTTCACTTTCTTACCCTATTCTACTCACGGACAGGTGCAAACAGGATCTCAGTTGTTGGCTTCGCACTGACAACCTGAATGCAGGAAAGCCCTTCGTTCCTGCATCCCCAATTGCCACGGTGACCACAGATGCCTCCCAGATGAGGTGGGGGGCATTATCTAGGCAGGACAGTCCAAGGCACGTGGCAAGAGCACGAGATGCATCTGCATGTCAATGTCCTGGAGGTGAGAGCTGTGTTACTAGCGTTGCAAGCACTTCAGAGCTTTCTTCCTCTCGGGACTATTGCAATCCACTCAGACAATATGGTGTGGTGTCTGAACAAGCAGGGAGGAACCAAGTCCTATCCCCTTTGCAGAGAGGCCATGCGAGTGTGGCAGTGGGCAGTGTCTTCCCAACGTTTTCTGGTGGCAATGCACATTCTGTGGAAGTCCATTGTGATTGCACACAGGCTAAGCAGAGCTATTCTGATGCCTTACGAGTGGTCCCTGAACTGTCAAGTTGCGGAACAGATCTTCCGCAGGTGGGGTCAGCCTTGCTGCAACCTCTTTGCCAGCCCCCTCAATGCCAAATGCAGCAGCTACTTCACGTTGATCCCCCCTCAGGGGGAGTCACCCAGGGACGCTCTAGTCCACGATTGGCCCTCCGGTCTACTATATGTCTTCCCTCCGGTTCCCTTGCTGTCAAAGGTTATTCAGAAAGCGCAAGCCTTGAGAAGCAGAATGATTCTGATTGCTCCACACTGGCCTCATCAAATTTGGTTCCCCTTTCTCCATCCCTATCTCATGGACGCTCCTTGGATTCTGGACCATCAACTAGACTTACTGACACACATGTCAGGGCAGCTCCATCCCTCTCTTCAGACCCTCTGGTTTGACAGCCTGGCTACTCCACTTCCGTCATTAGTTAGGTTTCATCATTTTTCACCGGAGGTGGTTCATAATTTTATCTTCCTCTCATAAGCCCTCCGCCAGGAAGATTTACTAAAGTAAATGGAAGAGGTTTTCAATCTGGGCTCATACCCAAAAGATTGACCCTTACACGGCTCCAATTTCGTCTGTACTGGAGTTCTTGTCGATGCTGTTTAACCAGGGTTCAGCGGCCACAGCCATTAAAGTCCAATTGGCAGCGATTTCTACCTTTCATGTCGCAAACGAACCTAGTCTGATGGCTCATAGACTCTGTAAGGCTTTTCTGAAGGGCACTCTGTTACTTCCTCCTTCGGTATCAGAACCTGTCATGCCTTGGGATTTAAACTTTGTTCTACAGGCTCTTACTTCATCCCCCTTTGAGCCTGCAGCCATTTGTGATTCAAAATTCTTAACTTGGAAGACTGTCTTTTTAGTAGCCATCACGTCAGCCAGGCGCATTTCAGAGCTTCAAGCCTTATCAATCAAACCCCCTTGTTTGATTTTTCATAAGGACAGGGTTTCTCTCAGACCCAACCCTTCCTTTCTTCCCAAAGTGGCGTCAGTTAGTAACCTTAATCAATCTATTGAGTTGCCAATGTTTTTTTCCCAGTTCGCAAACAAGGCAGAATTTAAATTTCATCAGTTGGATGTACACAGACAATTACATTTTTATCTGCACAGAACCAAAGACCTCAGAAAATCTGATCAGTTGTTTGTTTCCTTTTCAGAAAACAGAATGGGGTCTCCTGTCTCCAAAGTCACGCTGTCCAGGTGGATCTCCAGTTGCATTTCTTTCATTTATTCCTCAGGGGGTAAAGATTTACCGTTCCCGGTGAAGGCTCACTCTATTCGGTCTGTATCTACATCTACAGCCTATCAGGCCAGATTGTCTATGGATGATATTTGTGCTGCGGCCACTTGGGCATCTCCTCACACCTTTGTTACTCATTACAAGTTGGATGTGGTATCTAGGGGCAGGTCTTCCTTTGGTTCCACGGTGCTCAGGAGTATTTTCCACTGAGCCTCCCAGGATTTAGGTGCTAGGGACGCTGTCCCACGGGTAAGAATGTAGGCGAGATGGACTACATAACATCAAGAAGTTATGTACTCACCATAGCGTTCGATGTATGTAGTCCATCTCGCCTCACATTCTAACTTACCCCCCCTCCTTCCCCCTTCCTGGAGGATCTGGAGGTTAGGTCTGGTTTGAGAGCTCCCTTCATTCTTGGTTTGTTGTTCCTTTCCTTGGGTGGTGTTATGCATGGAGAATGAGTGCTGGTGTTCGCAGAAAACTAGATCTGGGGATATAGAGCAGTGCAGCATGGGATACCATCTTAGCCCAGCCAATAGAAAGACTTCGAGCTAGAAAAGTGTTGGCCGAGTCGGAGCCAACATTCGGCTCCGAACCCACGGGTAAGAATGTGAGGCGAGATGGACTACATACATTGAACGTTATGGTGAGTACATAACTTCTTGTTTGTTGTGTGCGCACCCTTAAAGTAATACTTTGTTGAAGCACCTTTTGATTTAATTACAGCATTCAGTCTTCTTGGGTACAAACCTGCCATCAATTAAAGAGACTCTGATTAACCCCAAATAAAGTTCAGCCGTCTTAGTAGGATTTTTCTGACATTTACTCAGTTGCCTGCTACAGCAAATGCCATGGTTCACAGAGAACTTACAAAGTGTCAAAGGGATCTCATTGTTGAAAGGTATCAGTCAGGAGAAGGGAACAAAAACATTTCTACAGCATTGGATATACCATGGAACACAGTGAAAGACAGTCATCCAAAAGTGGAGAAAATACGGGACAGCAGTGACGTTGCAAAGAACTGGACGTCCCTCCAAAATTGATTAAAAGACAAGATGAAAAGTGGTAAGGGAGGCTGCTAAGAGACCTACAGCAACACTGAAGGAGCTGCAGGAATTTCTGGCAAGTACTGGTTGTGTACTACATGTGACAACAATCTCCCGTATTCTCCATATGTCTGGCCTATGGGGTGGGGTTGCAAGACGGAAGCCTTTTCTTACACAGGAGAACATCCAGGCATGGCTAAAATTTACAAAACAATGCATCACGTCTCCCAAAAGCATGTGGGAAAATGTGTTACGGTCAGATGAGACCAAGGTTGAACACTTTGGCCACAATTCCAAAAGGTATGTTTGGCGCAAAAACAACACTTCACATCACCAAAAGAACACTATCCCCACGGTGAAGCATGCTGGTGGCAGTATCATGCTTTGGGGTTGCTTTTCTTCAGCTGGAACTGGGGCTTTAGTCAAGGTGGAGGGAAATATGAACAGTTCCAAATAACAGTCACTTTTGGCCCAAAACCTTCAGGCGTCTACTAGAAAGCTGAAGATGAAGAGGAATTTCACCTTTCAACATGACAGTGACCATCCAAATCAACAAAAGAATGGTTTCACCAGAAGAAAATTAAAGTTATGGAATGGCCCAGCCAGAACCTAGACCTAAATCCAGTAGAAGTCTGTGGGGTGACCTGAAGAAGGCTGTGCAGAAGAGATACCCTCGCAATCTGACAGATTTAGAATGCTTTTGCAAGAAAGAGTGGGCAAATATTGCCAAGTCAAGATGTGCCATACTGATAGACTCCTACCCAAGAAGACTGAATGCTGTAATTAAATCCAAAGGTGCTTCAACAAAGTATTAGTTTAAAGGGTGTGCACACAACAAAGTATTAGTTTAAGGGTACTCACACTTATGCAACCAGCGTATTGTATGCTTTTTATTTTTTATATTTTTTCCCTTAGCACATTTGTTTGTTTTTCAATTGAATTGTACAGGTTATAGGTACATTAAAGGTGGGAAAAATTTTGAAATGATTTATTGTGGTCTCATTTTTTATATGACAAAAATCTGGCATTTTAACAGGGGTGTGAACTTTTTATATCCACTATATATATATATATATATATTTATATGTATATGTATATGTATATATATATATATATATATATATATATTTATATATACATATATATATATATATATATATATATATATATAAAATATATATATATGTGTATGTATGTATATATATATATATATATATGTGTATGTATGTGTATATATATATATATATATATATATACACACACACACACACACACACACACACACACACACACACACATGTATATGTATTTGCTGCAGAAATTCATCTTCTTAAAGCAAAGTAATCTGCTTTTCTAGTTCTTAGTTACTTCATTGTTCTCCAAAATTTCTAACGCATATACTTCAGGTAGACAAACTCCTTCTAAGGGTTTTCAGTAATATTGCTTTTTGTCTGCCTGGAATGAATCAGAAAGTAGAGCAATGTTGGTAATTGTGCGACTTTTCCCAAGTGGGTATGGAAGAGAAGCCTCTCCAGTGCCTGCAACAGCCTCCTGTAAAATTAAAACAACTCTGATTATTAGAAAATGTATGGAAAGTGAAAAGCAAAAGAGAAGCAACACAAGCTGGTAATGAAATTGAAGTTATTATGAGGGGAACCAATGTTGTTAGACTTACAGCCAGACAGTGCCTCTCTGCTTGGTATGAAGTGGAGGACCTCTGCACTTATGGAAAAAGTCTGATTTGTCGTTGTGGGGGAAATGTTATTTTGAAAACTGCAAGAGAGGGACTCGTTAAATTCACAGTGGTGATTCCTAAATGTATCCTGTACAGTTCATCTCGAAGGATCACTAGGACCCTAGCCACTACAGTTTACTACTACCCCTGTCCATAATGGGCAAATAGGCCATGCTCAGGTGAATTTTTTGTATCCCATTCATTCAGCTATGTTTACCTAGGAAAGAGTGAGGGAGATGCTCTATCTGAGGTGGAATGGAAGCCTATTCTAAAGGTAGGGTATCTGAGGGAGAGGTATGTATCCTGCCAACAGATCTTGTTTATTTTATGATCTAAGTTTATGTCCATAGAGGGAGTATTTTGGTGTCTTCAATTTTACAGATAGAGGGAGATCAAATAGAACATGAGCATTTGCAGCCTTATAGGCCAGAAGTAGATAGCCATAGGAGTGATGGAGCTTTTAGACTCTATGTAGCTTTGAAAGCTCATAACCATGAATTCTGGTAAGGAAATACTGGCCTTTCTGGTTGAATCATATGGTTAGAGAGATGCATGCTAATGAAGGCACTGTATTCTAATATGGATCCAATAAGAGATGAGTAGAATAGAGCAAGGACTTTCTTGGACCCAGAGGATGTACCTTTAGTAATTAGTTGGGCTAGATAGAAGGATTTTCTAATGGCAGATGACAATGTGGAGGGCAAAGGAGAGTTCATGGTCTATGTTTGTGCCCAGGCCTCTAATAATTGTATTAGTTTGGGGTGGGGGGAATGTCATTTATGACACAGTTGCAATAGTGTTCTTGTTTCTCAGCAATGTATAATGGTATATGTGTTGTGTAGAACTTTAGTCTGTGGTTCTGATACCATAAGTTTGTGCAGGTTAGGCCCTTCTAGAGGATATGAATGCCACTGGAAGCACTGATGGTGCCAAGTTTGCTGTCTTCAGCCCTTCACATCGGTTTGGTGAAGTATACACCAAAGACTAGATGCCCAAGAATGGAGCTCTGTGACGTCTTTTTGAGGAAAGTGTGCCACTGATGCTGACTGAGTAGGTTGTGCCTTTTAACCAGTTAATAGGGGAGTATGTCTAGTCTGATCAGTTTAAGAGTAATGCCAAAGTGTGGAATAGTAATGAAACCTTTGGCTATGTCTATGCAGACATTCTTTGCCAATTTGTCTTTCATCCATTGCCTTTGTGATTTTATTTGAGAAAAGTCAAACAGGTTAAGTATGAAGGATCTGTCTTTCACAGAGTCAAAATGGTTTTGATTTAAAGCATGTAAGCTGCCACTGTCCTTATTTATGGATTACGGTAGGATACATTCCAGTACGTTACAAATTAGACTGATAAGGCTGACTGGTCTGTAGTTCCCAGGCCAGTGGTTGAGACGCTCTCTTTTTTTGGGGGGTGGGTGCCACTTCCCCTACAAGCTAACACCATTTACTGAGCCTGTTGTTGAAGCTGATTTTTTTTATTGTTATTTTTGTTTTGTATTGTGACATCCTTCATGCTGATTGCAAGAGACTGCTCAAGGCTAGTTTCTCACCTTCATCAGAGACATACAGAGAGAGTTCAGTTTTATCTGTCTTTATGCCATCCAAGTTTGTGCATTGAAAGTTTTTCACTCCCACATGTGCGATGTCCAGGTTGTATGATTATTTGGGTGAAGGGTTCTGGGCTCTTGATGACATACAAATTCTGGTACTTGATAGACCAGTGACTGTCGCTCTGTCTTTGCTTAGCCTGACAGTTGCTGAATCAGTACGTCTAGCTTTTATGTCACCTGTAACACTGACATTTTCACATGTGGCAGTATGACCTGGTTGCCTTAGAGGTTTCTACATCCTGCTTCGATGGCCTGTACTTGTGTTGAAATAATGTTGTGTTTTGTGGTTAAGGTTTGGTGACTTTGCTGAGGTCTAGGTACATTAGTGAGTTGTCTGGGAGGCTTTGGGAGAAATTTTCTTACTGCCTTAGCATATGTAGGTTTGTTTTTAGGAGTGTGTTGTGGTGGTGTATGTGTGTAATCAGCACTGATAACATGGGTGCATGAGGGTCATAAGAGGGTTGCCTCCATTTCAAATGTCTCTGAATCTCTAACAAACAGATTCAATGTCCACTAAGAGTCTGTACTTAACAGTGAGCATGAAGCAGTTTCTATACTGCCTTAGTGTGCCTAATACCAGCAGGCTAGCAACAGAAAGGGTGCAGGAGAACTGTGTTTCCTTGGTGTCTGGAATTCTGATGGCTAGATAAGAGCAGTGTGTTGTTGGTATTATTTATTTATTTTACATTTGTTTATCGGAAAAGTCCGACTGGACACAGGTCTTTTTTCTGCGGAGGCGCAGGGAGAAAAGCTCCACATAGTATTTTTATTTATTTTTACATTTGTTAACCTGGTTAGTCCGACTGGGTTCAGAGAACCCTTTTTCAGTGGAGACCCGAGGAGAAAAGCTCCAGGAAAGTCATTAAAAAATAAGAAAAAAAAATTAATTCAAGTTGTAAGATACTTAACAGTAAAAAAACAGAGAGAGAAATATATAATACTGGTATATACAAGGCAAAAGGTACAGTATTTTGAGAATGCAGAAGCAATATGTTTGAGAAATTTGGTTAGCAATTACGTTATTTACGAGGAATGTAGCAATGCCTAAAATAAAAAAAAATCAGAGTTAACATCATGACTCAGTGCAACAAAGATGCATTTAGTAGCATAGGTACTAACTGCATAGAGGAATATGTGTAGACAGTTTAAATAGCAGATACCAGGTAGATATGTTAATTGAGAGAAGAAGAAAAACGTATTAGGTAAATTCCTGACAAGTACAGATCTGTTCATGTTGAAAATTAATTTTTAGTTGCTTTTTGAATTCGTCACTTTTGGTAGTGAAGCAATAATAATGCAAGAAAACTAGTACATACAAGATAAAGATATTTGAATAAATTTGTATCACACCTAGATGTCCTTCAAGGATGCATCTGCAGTCCTTACAAATGGGTTGTCCTGTCGTCAGGCAGCCCTTCGGTCGGCCGGATTCCAAAGTCTGGGTCCGGCTTCGGCTGGTGTCGCACTTCACCCGACGTCATCGCTGCAGTTTTTCGGGTATAAAGGCATCAGCCGACGCCATCTTCCTCAGTCTTTCTTGCCGCGTGGCGCCCGAAGCAGAAGCTGTTCGCAAGTGCCGGGCAGTCAGATCCAGAGATTACTACTACCGAATACTACTTCGAAGACTTCTAAAAAGCTAAGTACCCCGTTGGGGACTCTTTCTTGCCTCAGCCGATGTCAGAGAAAGTGAATAACTGTTTATCTTGTGGGAAACAAATACCTCATAAGGATTCCACTCCTACTGCATACATTGTTTAGGCCCAGACCACGACGTAGCAGCTTGTCTAGCCTGTGCTTCTTTTAACCGACGGACGCTTAGACGTCGGTCGGAGTTTGCTGAACAGATATTCGGCTCTGATTTTGCCTATATTATGCCGTCGGATCCTCCGACAACTCAAATTTCCAAAAAACGCAAAGAAAAGGACCGACACTCGCGGTCCGCGGTTTCGCGAAACCGCGATTAAGCAAACCGCGAATGTCTTGGTTTCAGCCGAAACCGAGCAAGCGGTTCTTTCTTCAGCCGAAACCATGCCTTCTACCGAGGCCTCCTCTAACCTGGTAGAATCGGCTTCTGAAATCCAACCTTCTGTTGCGGTTTCTCAGGAATTATCAGACACTATTCCCCTGGATATTTCTACCCCTGCACGTGGAGCTGCTAGGCCTCCAGCAGCCATGTCTATTAAGGCCTTTGCCAGGGCTAAAGCAGCTAAAGTTTCAAAAACGGTGCCTGCCAAACCCCCCTCACACAGGCCCAGCACCAGCTCCCATATGCTTTCTTTGGCTGAGGATCTAATTTCTTTAATTCGTGGATCCCAGCCTCATCCAGACAGGACCTCTCTCCCACCTCCAGAAAAGAGGCCTAGAGCAGAGCCCCCTGAGCCAGTATCCACAGATGATTCCTCTGATAACTCAGAGCATACAGATCCTCCTGAGGCTTCTTATTCCCCTTACGAAGACTCTGATGCTGAAGAGTCCATTCCTTCAGCCTCTCCACCTGAGGAATTTTCCTTTGGGGAAACTTTGCATGCTATGAGGGAACAATTTCAGTGGCAGGGCCAAGATTTCTCAGACTCCAGAAAAAGGCTTAGAACCTTTCTACATTTGCCACAACATAGGCCTTTAGCCATACCTCCAGTTCTTTCTGTTGTAGATGATGCATTTAATGATGCTTGCACTGCTCCTGATTCATTACCTCCGGCTCCTGCTAAGCCCGATAGGTTCTACAGGGTCCCGGACACTCATCACCATTTATATAAGGCTCCCAGGGCCCTAAAGCTGTAGCAGCTACTTCTACTAAAAACCCCCTCCCCTCTGAAAGGGAATCTAGGTCCTTAGAGAGATGGGATAAAAAAGTTTACACTTCTGCTACTTTGTCAGCAAGGGCTTTGAACTGCCAATTTCATATGATTCAATATCAAGAGTTTATGCTTGACCAGTTAACTAAAAAGCTGTCCTCTGAAGAATCTTTAGATAAAAAAATATGTTCAGGAAATGGTACATAACATACAGCAGGTTAGTAACCATTCTTTAAAATGTGGCTATGATGCACTGGAGGCTTCCTTTAGATCAGCCATGACTGGCACAGTTATCAGGAGACATGCATGGTTGAAAGAACAGGCATTACTAGACCATGTCAAATCAAAGCTTTTGGATGCTCCTATGGACAAGGTCAATTTATTTGGTTCCCCTGCACAACAGGTACTAAAAAAGATGGAGGAGAAGGCGAAATCTGTACAAACAGTGAAAGATTTCTTACAGGTACAACCTCCAAGGTTTAGCAGGAATTGGCCCTCCAAGAATTGGTCCTTTCCGGACTCCTCTAAGACACAGAGAGGCAGGAACAGGCGTTCTAGAGGCAGAAACCAATCCAGGGGTGCCTACAGGGGACGCCAGTGGCAAGGTAACAACCAGCGAGGCACAGACGCAGCCACCACCACTACGACAACTCAATCACAGTGACTTGGCAGTGGCACCGCCTACCAGGAAACAACTATAAACACCCTTAGGCGGAAAGCTAACCTTATTTTCAAAGAACTGGCATTGCATCACAAGGGAAAAATGGATTTTGCAAACTATAGACCAAGGTTACAGGTTCCACTTCCATACTCTACCAGGAAAGAGAGGAATGCCAAACCTACCACCTACTCAAAGGGCAGAAGCTCTAAAGCAAATATCTCAACTATTAAGAATGAGAGCTGTGGAAAAGGTACCATCTATGGAGAAAGGAAAGGGATTTTACTCCAGACTCTTCCTGGTACCAAGAAAAGAAAACAAATGGAGACCTATTCTAGACCTGTCCGCTTTAAACACATTCCTCATTGTTCCAAAATTCAAAATGCTGACCCTACAGCAGCTTCTTCCCATGCTGGGCAAGGAGTCTTGGCTGGTAACTCTAGATCTCAAGGAGGCATACCTGCACGTCCCCATTCGACCAATTTGCAGAAGATACCTCAGATTTCATGCAGGATCAGAGCATTATCAATTTTCAGCATTGCCCTTTGGCTTGTCTACTGCGGCCAGAGTGTTCACGAAATGCCTGGCATCAGTAATTGCTCATTGCAGACTTCAGGGGATCCAAATATATCCCTACCTGGACGACTGCCTGATACAAGCGGACAACAAAAACAAGCTAACAGAAGACTTACAAAGAGTCATTTACCTGTTACAAGCCCTGGGATATACAGTCAATATAAAAAAGTCAAGGCTGATTCCATCCCAAAGAATAACCTTTCTGGGTGCAGAGCTGGACACTTCAAAACAAATGGCATTCCTAACTGCAGAAAAGAAAGAGCAACTACCTCTCTACTTCTTGGCATTAACAAAGCAGAACCATCTAACTGCAAGAAAAGTACTTCAAGCCCTAGGCTTCATGGCATCCTGCATAATTCTGGTCCCTCATGCCAGACTGCATATGAGAAAGCTACAGTGGTACCTGAAAAATTTGTGGTCCCAACACAAGCACAGCCTAGAAACCAAAATTCCAATAATCCCATGCCTGAAGCAAGAGTTCCTATGGTGGGCCCAGGCCTGTCAATCAAACACAGGATTGCCCTTCTGCAACAGTCAACCAAGCCAAACCATCACGACAGATGCCTCAGACCACGGTTGGGGGGCACACATGCTGGGCAGGTGCATACAAGGCTTATGGACTCAAGACCAGCTGCGCCTGCACATAAATCTAAAGGAAATGCTGGCAGTAAAATTGGCAATCCAGTCATTCAGACCATTTCTCCAGGAAGGTCAGTTGATGATAAGGACAGACAACACCACAGTTATGTGGTACATCAACAAACAGGGAGGCACACATTCATATCCTCTATGCCGGCTGGCACTGGACCTATGGGATGTGGCTCTGAGCTACAACATTCAGTTACAAGCAATTTTTGTACCGGGAAAAGAAAACATTCTAGCAGACATATTAAGCAGAACTACCGCAGATGCCCACGAATGGATGCTACATCCGGACATCTTCAAAGCCATTACAAGAAAATGGGGATTACCACAAATAGACTTGTTTGCATCCCCACTCAATCACCAGCTAAAGAAATTCTGCACAAGGACATACCACCCACTTGCTTGGAAGGTGGACTCCCTATCTTTCATTTGGAAAAATCTGACAGCATACGCATTCCCACCTCTTCCTTTGATGCACAAGGTGCTTCTGAAGATCAAAGAGGACCGTCCAAGGATCATTCTAATAGCTCCAGACTGGCCAAGACAACATTGGTACCCACTGCTGAGAAGCATGTCTCAGGAACAAATATGGACACTACCCCTGATCCCATTACTGTTAACACAGAACAACTACAACATCCTGCATCCGAACCTGAAAACTCTGCAGCTGACTGCCTGGAACATTACATAAGAGCAATTAACCCAAATTTATCCCAAAGGGTTAAAGACATACTCCTGGAGGCTCGTAGACCTTCAACAAGAAAGAATTATGCAGCAAAGTGGAAAAGATATCTCATTTGGAGTACTGCAAAGGGCAAAGATGTGACACTGGTAAACATAGCCACCATCCTGGAGTACTTGGCAGAGCTCTTCCATACAGGCCTGTCCTATTCCTCCATCAAGATACATGCATCAGCTATTTCAGCAGAATACAGCTTGGATCCTCCTGTCTTCTCTCATCCTCTGCTCAGACAGTTTCTGAGAGGAATCAAAAATGTAAAACCTCCTAGGAAACCACCATTGCCAGCATGGGACTTGAACTTTGTGCTAGAAAAATTGACACTTCCCCCTTTCGAACCAGCAGCAACAGCAGAATTGCAATACTTATCCTGGAAGACTGCTTTCCTGCTGGCAATAACTTCAGCAAGAAGGGTCTCTGAACTACAGGCATTAATGGCAGTGCAACCCTTCCTGATCTTCCATCAAGATAGAGTGTCCATGAGAACAAATCCTACATTCATGCCTAAGGTGGTATCCAGAGTGTCATTAAATCAGGCTATCCACCTACCTACATTCTTCCCCAACCCACAGAACAGGGGAGAAAGACTCTTACATACCTTGGATGTACATAGGCAATTACGCTACTACCTGGACAGGACCAAGTCCAATAGAAAAACTGACCAGCTTCTGGTAGCATATGCAACAGGAAAGGAAGGAAAACCAATTTCAAAACAGACAATCTCCAAATGGATAGGAAATTGCATTAAATTTTGTTACTCCTACCATGGAAAGAAAACTCCAGAGAACATCAGGCCTCACTCCACAAGGGCTACTGCCACTACCACAGCTTTCTTACGAGGAGTGGCTACTAAGGACATTATAGAGGCTGCTACTTGGACCTCCGTGCATACATTTGCCAAGCATTACAATTTACCTTTATACTCTAGATCCCGAGCAGGTTTTGCCACTGCTGTTTTGCAAGGGATCCTAGCTACACCATAATCTCTACCTTTTTCCTCCTCCCCTAGTTTAGCTATGGTATTCTACCCATTTGTAAGGACTGCAGATGCATCCTTGAAGGACATAGTACAGTTTTGTACCTACCATAAATGTAGATGTCCGATAGGAATGCATCTGCAGTCAGGATTACCCACCCACCTTCCCCTCTGAGGTACTCCTAGGGTATTTGCCATCCTTCAGCTAGCTTGGGGGGGATCTATTATGGTGTATTTGTTTGTATATATGTACATACATGCTTATTTTATGTGTTTGCTCTCTACTTTTTGGAAACATTGGCATTTATCCAAATTTAGCCATCCAAGAGGGCACCTGGCATCTGGGGCAAGAAACACTGAGGAAGATGGCGTCGGCTGATGCCTTTATACCCGAAAACTGCAGCGATGACGTCGGGTGAAGTGCGACACCAGCCGAAGCCGGACCCAGACTTTGGAATCCGGCCGACCGAAGGGCTGCCTGACGACAGGACAACCCATTTGTAAGGACTGCAGATGCATTCCTATCGGACATCTACATTTATGGTAGGTACAAAACTGTACTTTATACATTTGCGACTATAACAAATAGAAAAGTTCCATAAATACATTATGTAACTACTATTTTAAATGAAGTAGAAAACCTATGTAGAGGTATTTATAAGCAAGTTGTCCTAGCTAAATTGTCAGTATTTTAAAGTACCTATGTTTATATATAGTAGCAAAGTCAGCCTAGAAGGGTTGATAGCACCAGCTGAATGTTGATTTTTTTTTTTAATGTGGATTGGTGCACCAGTATAGCCAATTTGTAGATAAATGAGTTTGTAGCATTTTTTTTAATTGAGTTGAGGTTGAGATAGATGTTAAGTTGGAGGGTAGTGTGTTCCAGATTTTGGTTTTGTAGTTAGAGAAGAGGGTTTCTCCAGTATGATTGTTGGCTGTGGTTGTCTTTATCAAAGGTTTGCTACTAGAGCACAGTGATCTGGCACTGCAGTATGGCTATAGTAGGTTTTGCAGGGAAAGAGTTTTCTCTGATTGATAGAAGATTTTCTGAGCCATAGTTCATTGGTTAAAGAGTAAGAGCTGAAGATGTTCTAACTAGTTGAGTTGTTTGAGTGGATGTGTAGTGATGTGACCTAAAGGGAGAGCTAGCTGCAAACCTGGCAGTTTTGTTATAACAAGAGTCTAGTTTTACTAACTCAGATTTTCTTAGGTTAATAAAGAGCAGTGTAGAGATAAGAAACCATTCTGAGTATTAGTTAGGGGCTTGTTAATTTGCAGGTAATTCACAATTTGGTTATGTACAATTTTCTGCATTATCTTAGAGGGGATAAGATAGCAGTTGCTCAGTAGTTGGACAGATCAGTAGAATTGCCTTCTTTATAAAGTAGAATTATGTGGGAAGTTTAACAAATGGTAGGGACTTTGTGTTCAGATATGGATCTGTTGATTTAAGAATGGATACTGGGTAGGCAATTCCCTCAGTAGCTAGTCTTAAAAAAATTCTGCTAGTAAGTTGTCTGCAGCTAGAGTAGTGGGTTGTAATTTCTTAAGGAGTCTTCTTATTGTCGCAATTGAGGCAGGTTGAAGGGAGAATGTGGTGGTGTTTTTTCTTGGAGTAGGGGTAGCTGTACTAGGAGAGGAGCTTTGCTTTTTGGACAGGGCTAAAATAGTTTCAGTAAAGTATTTATTTAATTGGGTAGCAATGTTGTCTGAGGTATTATTAGTAGTTGGGAGGGGTGTACTGGTTTTGCCCAGTAGGATAATGTTGTTTATTGCAGACCAAAATTTTTTGGGGATTATTTTGATACTTGGTTTGGATGTTAGCGTAATAATTAATTTTGTCTTATTTGTGTCTCTGCTTTCTTTCTAAGCTCTCGTTAAGTTTGATTTGCAGTTAGATATTTAGTTTTGTACTATTGATCCTAGGCTTTTGCTGTTGCTTTTAGCAGAGACCTGGTATCTTTGTTTAGCCATGGGGCAAAGATAGATTTAATTCTTATAGACTTGGGAGGAGCCTGTGTATTTAAAACAGTAAGAAAGGTGGTATTAAAGTATTCTACAGCATCTTCTAGGGGAAGTGATTTCAGTGGTGTCCAGTTACAGTGTTTGAGTATGTCTAAAACGTTATTGGAGTTAAGGTGTTTTTTGTTGCATATTAGTTGGTAGGTAGTTTGTTTAGTTGGTAGGTAGTTTGTTTAGTTGGGTTAGTTTTTGTCTAAGTAGGTAGGTTGGAAGGTGGACACTTAGGCAGTCATGGAGACAGCCAGGGTGGGGGTAATGGACTGGTTCATTTGTTAAGATCCAGTTGAGTACTGAGTGCTTATTAGATGACTTGTCAATTCTAGTGGAAGTTTGGATGAGTTGAGTAAAGCCATAGAGATTAATATGACTAACAAGGTTTTGGGAAGAGCAGTTTGATCAGTCAATATTAAATCACCCATGATTATTGTTTCCTGGAGAAGTGATTTTGTAGTCCAGTTTAGTATATTTTCTAAAGTTTGGATGTTGTCCCCGGGTGGGATATAGGTACCCATTATGTTTGTGCATTTGTTTGAGTTAATGATACGTTTAGAAAGTAACACTTCAGCATTGTCAAAGTTAGGAATACTATGATCTAAGGCTTCTACAGAAAGGTGATGTTTGAAGAGTAAGGCTATTCTGCCACCTTTCTTACCTATTCTGTCTAGACATATGGCATTATATCCTGCAGGGAGAATCTCATTATTGGTAATATTTGGTTTAAGCCATGTTTCAGTGATTATTATGATATCCGGTGAGTTTAGAGGGAGGTTTGCATGCAGTTCATGGACTTTGTTAGTGATACTTCTAATGTTAATATTTAATAGCAAGATATCAGATTTGTATCTAGGGGGGCTGTTATTCAGTATGAGTGGGTGGTATTTTGGGGTGATGTGCAGTTTAGAGTAGTATATGGGCCAGGGTTTGGGTGAATGTCGCTACTGAGTGTTAGTTTGGATGCTATGTAAAGTAAGGTTTTTAAGAGTGTACCTATCATATTTCTGAGGGACTGTAGAGATGTTGGGGTGAGGGAGTAGGGAGTAATGTGTATGATGAAAAGTTGTGGTGTTGAGGATATAATAGTGTTAGTAGGTTTGTGTTTTTGTGGGTAGAGGTTAGGTATTGCTGTAAGACGTAAGAGGTATAGTGAGAAAAAGTTTGAAGCAGTGCTAGGAAGAGTTGGGGTGGTCAGATTTATGATGTAGTATTAATTGTAAAATGCAAGAGATATAGTGAAAAAAAGTTTGAAGTAGTATTAGGAAGGGCTGAGGCAGTCAGATTTATGGTGTATTAATTGGGCTAAATAGGAAGTATGAGTCTATTGGTTGTGTTGGAGGGGCGTGACTAGTGAGGAATAAATGCAGGAAAAGTGGGGTGGGTGGGAATTGGGTAGGATAAGGGAGTGGAGTGAGGGTGAATGGAGCGAGATGAAATCTGTCCACTGAGTACTGTACAAAGAAAAACTATCAGCAAGTACTGTGTTTGCTGCTGTATAACATGGTAATAGCACAGGCAGATAACTAGTATTATCCCAGTCTGTTTGGCCAAAAAGGAACGAAAAAGTGTATAGAGCTACTGTCTGATTTTGGATTAAACTTTGTATGTAATAAAATGAGCACATTTTTCCACTTTCAATAATTAGTGGATATAATGGTCAAGCACTCTGTATCTATGGTTAGCTAGATGCAGTAGCAGAGTGCTCTGATTTCTTATGGATTGTAACGCTCTGTTTACACAGGTAGTACGATGTAGAGTTTGAGAGCGTCAAAGGGTTTATATATAGTTAACTTTTAATGTTATGTAGTCCTATCTCGCCTACATTCTTACCCGTGGGTTCAGAGCCGAATATCGGCTCCGACTCGGCCAAACTTTTCTAGCTCGAAGTCTACTATTGGCTGGGCTAAGCAGGTATCCCATGGTGCACTGCTCCATATCCCCAGATCTTCTTTGCCGCTCGTGTAGCTCGGATGTGGTCTCGCTCTTGGCTGTGGCTAAGTACATTTTTCTTGTCTTGAGAAAAAAATTTGTTCTTAAACAAAAAGCTATTTTCATAGCTATTGTCTTTAGTGTTGTTTAGGTTTTTGGGAGAGTGCTTGTTTTGTGGTATCCCGATAACTGTTCCATCGGGTTAGGCCCGTTTCAGTTAGAGGACCTAGTCCTTTCGTCCTGTCTGTTCGTCAAACGGTTTAAGTTAGAGGTTTGGTTTCTGTTCTCCAACCCTTGTAGTCATTAACCATTTTAGTTAGAGGTTTTTGACGTAGTTGGTCTCAGTGTGCGTCTCTGGATTCACTTCAGAAGATTGAATTTCCGAAATCTCGAACTACAAATAACCGAAACCAAATGCTCGAGTTTCGGAAACTCAAATTTCTGAAGGGAAACCATTAAAACAAAAAAAAACACAAGCTTCGCTTTTGCAGGGGCTTAGCCCCTGTACCATGTGGGGACTGTGCCCCACCCCCTACTTAAATATACCAACTCCAAGATCGCGCTACAGTGGGGAGATGGGAAATCTCCCGTCTTGCGCTGTATGCGAAGCAAACGGAGATTTCTTTACTTCCTGCCAACACCACGAAACAAAAAATACATTACGTACACACAAGGCATGCAACAATACTTGCCTCTGTGTGCACGTAATGTATTCAAATAGTAAGTGTTATTTCGGAACACTACACACATTCGATTTATTAAAATCTCGATCATATGGTCTCGACCATATGCAAATCGAGATTTTAATAATTCGATTATGTGAAGTGTTCCCGTGTCTCTAGTGTGTGTGTGTGTGTGTAATGTTTCAACTTATAACTGATTCCCGGGATTTTTGTGGTGTTGCGCGTCTGTAAGTTTTCTTGTCAGACTTTCTCTTAGGTTGCGTTGTTGGTGTTTCTTGTGAAATATGTCCAAAGATTCCAGAGAGCACAAACCTTCGGGTTTCAAAAAATGCTCTAAATGCGGGTACAAAATGTCCATCACCGATGGGCATTGTATTTGTGTCTATTGCCTGGGAGCCATTCATCTGCAGGAGTCCTGCAGTTTTTGCCATGCGTTCAGTCCTAGAGTGCTCCCAGAGAGAAAGAATAAGCTGATCCTAAAGTGACTCTTGAAACACTCTTTCAAAGAGGCCTTGGATTCTTCTCCCAATGCTAAGTCTAGGTCATCCAAGTCTAAAAAGAGATCTCAGGCTCAGTCAGCTTCATCGGAGCCTCCGGAGAAAGTCACAAAAATTGCATCGACCTCCTCAGCTCCACTGTCCTCGGGGCCACAGGAGGTGTCAGTGTTGATGGAACCGGCGTCTGCTCCTATTATATTGGAACCTCTTCAGAGCCGATCGCCCAGTCTCCGACCAGTCTCTCCTGAGAGGAGATCTCGATCTCCCTCCCTGTCCTCCAAATCCTCCAGGACCCTTTCGGATGTGGATGTTGATAGGGTGGTCCAGAGACTCCTCCAGTCACCAGTTTTGGCAAAATTGTTTTCGGCTCCGGCCCAGTTGGCTCCGGAACCCGTCCCGACCCCTGCTTCGATCATTCCTCTGAGCGCATCTGTGTTTTCAGAGCCAGAGTGTTCCACGCCATGTGATGTTCCTAGTCTGGTTCCAATGGCCCCTCCGGCTCCATCGGTAACGACATCGGCTCCGACCCCGTCTGCTCCGTCCTCTGGGTTCACGACTCGGGATTCTTCAGTCGGGCCTGAGGGGGACATCTCGGGACATATTTCGGTTCCGAGTCTCCCTCTCGGTGCCTCGGCTCGGGGAATTCCGACTCCCGTCATGGTCTCGGAGGCTGGCCGGTCCTCGGACTCTGGGGGGACCAGCCTTCGAGGCCATGCGGACTGCGCTGGCCAGATCATCAGCTACATCAGGCGGATCGGTCACTCTGTCCCCCACCACTCCGGTGAGAGCCTCTGATCACCTATCCATGGACAGCAGAGCACCAAGGCCTAGGGATACCCCCACGGGTGGTCCCCAACTTTCTGAGGGCCCTTCAGAGTTCATGCCTGAGGAGCCCCCTAGAAAGAAAACGTGCAAGAGGAAGCAGATAGACTCCCAGGATGAGTCCCTCACCTCTGATACTGACGTCAAGGAATCTGAGGGGTCCCCCAAGTCATCCTCTGATGATGTTTCCTTCTCTGACATCCTGGAGATACTGAAGCAAAGAGGTGACTGGCTATCCAAAGCCCCTTCCGAGGAGGAGTCGGTCTTCCTTAAGGCCTTTGGTGCTCAGCCCTCCACCTCCTGGGTGTCCCCACCCTTCGACGAGCTCCTTGATTTAATCTGTCGAAGGGTGTGGGAAAACCCTGATTCTGTGGAGCCTGTACCCAGGCATCCCAATAAGTTTCTTTCTGCTCCCCAGAGTAAGGAGTTCTTGTCCAAAGGAGTCCCTGTAGATGCCATGGTGGTGGTCAATCAGAATGAAGTAGCAGAGACCTCTTCCTCCGTCCATCCTCCTAACAAGGTGTCTAGGACCATGGACCGGTACGGGAAGCATACCCTCTCTTCAGCAACCTTTACCTTACGGTCACTGAACTATCTGTCTTATTTCACTCGGCTCCAGGGAGATCTCCTCAAGGAGCTAGGAGATACTCTTGCGGGTAATGTCCCTGAGGCGGTGGCCCAGACGGTTAATGCCCAGGTGTCCACGCTCAATTCTATTGTCAGCTACTCCATGTGGCTCATTTCGAATGCAGCCGAGGGAGCGAGTAGGGCAGCAAGCTCAGGTGTCGCCCTTAGAAGGCAAGCCTGGTTGCGCCTGTGTCACTTTGCGGAGCCCTTCAAGTCTTCCTTCACTGACGCCCCCTTTGATGGTTCTTCTTTGTTCGGAACCAAAGTGAAAGACACCCTCACCAGGTGCGAGCAAGAGGGAAAGACCCTGTCTGCCGTAGGGGTCCATTTTTCCCTTCCTTCTAGGCCTTACCCCAAGGCCCAGCGGGGTGGGAAGATGTGGTTCAAGAAATCACAGAGGTTTTTTCCTGCCGCACAAGGTGAGTCCCCCTCCAGAGGCAGAGGAGGGGGAGGTTATTCAGGGAGATGCCACCCTAGAGGCAGAGGGGGCCCCCGCAATTCAGGAGATCATGATTCCTTTTGCGGCTCTCCCTACTCTCGTTCCTGAGGGAGTGCCCGGCTGTGCTTATCCGGAACCAGTCGGGGGTCGAATTTCATTATATCCGGAAGCCTGGAAAAGCATCACCCAGGACCGATGGGTATTACGAATAATTTCCGGAGGTTACCTCATTCCGTTTACATCAGACCCCCCATCAATCAGAAAAATCCCAGACGTTCCACCCAGTCAAAGGGATCAAGCAGCCTCAGAGGTTTCAAAGCTGCTAAGAAAAGGAGCCATCCAGAGTGTCCCCTCAGACCAAATCGGATTAGGGACTTACTCAAGATTCTTTTTGGTGCCGAAAAGAACAGGGGACCTGAGACCTATATTAGATCTCAGCCAACTGAACAACTATGTACAGAAATCCAAGTTCCATATGGTCACACTACAGTCTATTCTCCCATTGTTTGGAGAGGAGGTATGGATGTGCTCCATCGACCTCAAGGATGCTTACTACCATGTAAAAATGGACAGGGCATCCAGGAGTCACCTACGCTTCCAGCTGGGAGCCAGTCATTTTCAGTTTTGAGCACTCCCCTTTGGTCTCACCACAGCCCCCAGGGTGTTCACCAAGTGTATGGCAGTGGTGACGGCTCACTTGAGACGTCAGGAATTCCAAGTGTTTCCTTATCTGGACGACTGGCTCCTTACCGCCCCCACCAGGCATCAACTAGTCCAAACCAGGGATGCTACCATTACTCTATGTCAGCAGTTGGGCATAACACTAAATTGGGAAAAATCTGCTTTGTTGCCCTCGCAGCGTGTCACCTTTATAGGCGCAGAATTAGACACCATTCAGATGCGAGCATTTTTACCGCAGGAGAGGATCAGAGTCTTACAACAACAAATACACATCCTGATGCCCCTGAGGAAAGCGAAGGCAAGATGGGTTCTCCAACTCCTGGGGACCATGGCAGCAACAATTATGTTGGTCCCTCTAGCGAGATTGCACATGAGACTTCTCCAATGGCTTCTCTTTGTTCAGTGGTCTCTCCAAAAATTTCCACTTTCTCACCCCATTTTGCTCACGGACAGATGCAAACAGGACCTCAGTTGGTGGCTTTGCACCAACAATTTGGACGGGGGAAGACCCTTCGTTCCACCCATCCCGGTTGCCACAGTGACCATGGATGCCTCCCAGGTGGGGTGGGGGGGGGGGCATTATCTTGGCAGGACGGTCCAAGGCACGTGGCAAGATCACGAGCTACATCTGCAGATGAGAGCAGTGCTACTTGCGTTGTAGGCACTTCAGAGCTTTCTACCTCTAGGGACGATTGCAATACACTCGGACAACATGTCAGTAGTGTGGTATCTAAACAAGCAAGGGGGAACCAGGTCTTACCCCCTGTGCAGAGAGGCCATGCGAGTGTGGCAGTGGGCAGTAACTTCCTAACGTTTTCTGGTGACAACGCACATTCTGGGGAAGTCCAACGTGATTGCGGACAGGCTAAGCAGAGCTATTCTGATGCCTTACGAATGGTCCCTGAATCGTCTAATTGCAGAACGAATCTTCAGCAGAGGGGGTCAGCCTTGCTGCAACCTTTTTGTCAGCCCCCGCAATGCCAAATGCAGCAACTACTTCACGCTGATCCCCCCACAGGGGGCGTCACCCAGGGACGCTCTGGTTCACGATTGGCCCTCCGGTCTGCTTTACGCTTTCCCTCCATTTCACTTGCTGTCGAAGGTGATTCAGAAAGCGCAATCCTTGGGAAGCAGAATGATTCTGATTGCTCCACACTGGCCTCGTCAAGTCTGGTTTCCTTTTCTTCAACCATACATTGTGGACACTCCTTGGATTCTGGACCCTCAACCAGATTTACTGACACGCATGTCGGGACAGTTCCACCCCTCTCTGATGACCCTCCGGTTGACAGCCTGGCTACTCCACTTCTGTCGTTAGTTAGGCTTCATAAATTTTCACTGGAAGTGGTTCACATTTATCTTCCTCTCATAAGCCATCTACTAGGAAGATTTATTCCAGCAAATGGAAGAGGTTTTCTGTTTGGGCGCATACCCAAGGAATTGATCCTTACACAGCTCCAATTGCTTCAGTCTTGGAGTTTTTGTCTATGCTTTTCCATCAGGGTTCCGCATGAGCTACCATCAAAGTTCAGTTGGCTGCGATCTCTATTTTTCATGTGGCTAATGAGCCTAGTCTCATGGCTCATAGACTCTGCAAGGCTTTCCTGAAGGGTACTCTGTTACTTTGTCCCCCGGTCTCCGAACCTGTCATGCCCTGGGATCTCAATTTTGTTCTACAAGCCCTTACTTCACCACCTTTCGAGCCTGCAGCTAACTGTGAATTGAAATTCTTGACCTGGAAAACAGCCTTCTTAACAGCAATCACTTCAGCAAGGCGAGTTTAAGAAATTCAAGCCCTCTCTATCCAACCTCCATACTTAATCTTCCATAAGGACAGGGTTTCTCTTAGACCAAACCCTTCTTTTCTTTCTAAAGTGGCTTCCGTGTCTAGTCTTAATCAATCCATTGAGTTGCCTGTATTCTTTCCTCAATTTTCAAACAAGGCAGAATTTAAATTTCATCAATTGGATGTACACAGACAGTTACGTTTCTATCTGCACCGAACAAAAGATATCCGGAGGTCGGATCAACTATTTGTCTCCTTTTCGGAAAACAAAATTGGGTCCCTGGTCTCCAAGGTCACCATATCCAGATGGATATCTAGTTGCATCTCTTTCGGCTACCAAGTGGGAGGAAGAGATCTGCCATTTCCAGTCAAGGCTCACTCTACTCGGGCTGTTTCTACATCTACTGCCTATCAGGCCAGATTGTCAATGGATGATATATGTGCTGCAGCTACTTGGGCTTCTCCTCACACATTTGTTTCTCATTACAAATTGGACGTGGTTTCTAGGGGCAGGTCGTCCTTTGGCTCCACAGTACTCAGGAGTATTTTCCTATGAGCCACCCAGGATGTAGGTGCTAGGGACGCTGTCCCACGGGTAAGAATGTAGGCGAGATAGGACTACATAACATCAGGAAGTTATGTACTCACCATAACGTTCGATGTATGTAGTCCATCTCGCCTCACATTCTTACTTACCCACCCGCCTTCCCCCTTCCTGGAGGATCTGGAGGTTAGGTTTTTATTTACAGAGTTCCCTTTACTTTAGCCTATTCTTTTTATCTGGATGTTGTGTATGCATGGGGTATGAATGAGTATTGCAGCAAACTAGATCTGGGGATATGGAGCAGTGCACCATGGGATACCTGCTTTGCCCAGCCAATAGAAGACTTCGAGCTAGAAAAGTTTGGCCGAGTCGGAGCCGATATTCGGCTCCGAACCCACAGGTAAGAATGTGAGGCGAGATGGACTACATACATCGAACGTTATGGTGAGTACATAACTTCCTGTTATGGTACATTCATCTATGGAAGGAGGCCCCAGTTTATAGTGCACTTTAAAGTCTGGCAGTGTTAAGCAGACGTATTTGCTTCACTCTGGAGCACAGAAAGACTATGAGAGGCTGGGTGCAGACCATGAGGAATTTTGGGGGGGGGGGTAAGGTAATCGGCCCGGTTAGTGTGCATGCCACTAGTAGAAACAGGATGTGCAAAGTGTTGGCTCATTAGATTAATAAAATGCAACATACATTACAGCACACAGTTATTCTTTTTTAGTTTTCCATAGTTCTTTTGTTTTTTGTCCTCAGCTGTGGATTTGTATCCTTAGCAAAGGGCTTGGGAGGGTGCTGGTTTTAGGAAAACTGCTGTGATATGTCTAATGTAAAAATATAGCAGAGATGTAGTCCGAGGTAAGTGGCAAGCACACCAACTGATAGAACACGTACGCTCCTTACACTGGATCAAGATTTAAAAAAGCATGCTAGCTATATTGTATCAAGAGGAGCTTAGATTCTTGACTGACGGTAGACAATATAACAGTGGTGTAATGCATAGCACAGTCAAAAAAAAATGAAACCAGTAGTTCTATTGTCAGTACTGTATGGCAAAAAATGACACAGTGCTATATCACAAGAAATGGAAAAGTGCTGTGTATTGCTTCTCCATGATCAGTTTTGATCACCCATCTTTAAATAGTAGAATTGCAGTACATTTCCAGTGCAAGCCACCATTTTACATTGATAAATGTTTATTTTATTATGTACAAATTTATTTATTGCTGTTTGGTAACTGAGTGAATTGGCTTATTGACCTTTTTCAGCCATGACAATGGCTGATGGAGCAGTATATACAGTTATTACAAAGTGCAGTCAGTTCTGTGTGGTTTTATGGAGCTGAGAAAAGGCCAAGCATAAGCTCTTACTTTTGCTTATAATCTTACCTTGTTAAGCATTTTTATTGTTATTATTATATTGTGTTTACATGACTTGCTTTTATCTGTTTCTTGTTGATGTTAAGCTGTTTTAATAAAAAAATATCACTTTTTGTATTGAGTATGACTGTGCTACAGGTAACTTATGCCACATTTTTTCTGCCATTTCAGTATTAGGGAAGAATTTGCACGTTTTTTCACCTACTACTGCAAAGCACCTGCTCCTTTGAAGCCAGAGAATGTAGGTATCTATCATGAAATACACTGCCTCATAATATATGCATGTTTGAATTCATATGTGTGTTTTGGGAAGAACAATACTGTGCAGGTAGTTTCAGGCCATGCATACCTCAAAATCTGAGCACTTGTTGCCTTAGCAGAAGTAAGGTCAGAACATTGTTGTAGACTCAAACTTGGAGCGGTTCTTAGAACTGAATGAATAGTGTGACGTAACTATTATTAAAGAATGAAAATAACTGCAGTAACAGAACTAGCATCTTAGCAAATACCTTTCGGTTTGACTGAATAGTTGGCCGTCATATATTTAAATCCTCAAATAATTAATTTAACCAGTAACAATTAAGCACTAGAAGGGAATGCAGAGCCTGGCAGTTAGTATGGACGATTAAGGCTGTGATCTGCTAACAAGCTTTATTTTGTAGTTAAGGGTTAATTTCCTCAGCCATCTTTTGCCTACTTTGTGATTCTGAACAAGTCATTTAACCAGATAATGTTTCTAGTTTGTCATTGAAATAGAACTTCTGTGTCTGCTGGGCTTATGTGTAGGAGGGGAATTTCTAGGAGTAAGGTAGCACTAAAAATTATGAGCAGTAGTGGGAGATAAAAACAACATAACCATGTCTTAAATAAGTAGAGAAGTATATATGTTGTCAGTATACCAAAAGGTCCATTAAGTGTTAATGTGTGTGTGATTGGGTTGTAAGATGTCCTGTTTAAAATCAACCAGTCTGTCTTTTTTAAAGAGCATTGCATATGTCATTATACCATTTGTCCTATTAAAAGTTCATAAATGTGTGGCTGGGCTGTAAGTTGTTTTATTTAAATATCAAACAAGCATCTGCCTTTTTAGGAGCATTGCTTACCTCTGTCAGTAACTCATCGTATGTTGTTTTATATAGGAATTGTAATGATTGTGGGTCACCCTCATGTACCATGCAAAAGTGCAATGCTACTATGCTGGTTCTCCCCTTTATGTATGTGTTCTAGAATTGTAACTTTGACTATTCTAAAAGTTTTTCTTATAAACCGTTTTAAACATGAACAGTTGGAGGCATAAAACTGCTGTGCTGTCTGACAGTTGTAATATCTGTTAACACAAAACTGTTTCCCATTCATCTTCTGCTTAGAAAGTTTTCCTTGCAAATAACAGACTGAGATCCCAGTGCAGTGTTATAATCCAATATCTTTGTTTCCTGTGTCTAAAGGAAACATTCTCCATAAGACTTGATGAATTCTTATGTTCTCCTCATGGTTTCACTTACGATTGTTTTCTTTAACCAGATCACTTAAGTAATATGAACAAAACTTCCTCAGAATTTTTATTATGTCATATCAAGGGTGATTTTCTAGTAACATTTCTAGTTGAGAGGCAGTGCTCCAGTAGTCATAACTGGTTAAACCTCTAGGTTTGGATATGAATTATAAAACAGGATCATAGAAATTACAAGGCACTGAGCCATGAGGCCATTTCTAACTTGCCATTACCTACCCTTAGACCTTCCCTCCCTTTTCATGGAGGGCAAGGCCAGTCACACAAGGGGTGAATGTATGTATACCTATCCAGATGTTCAGCTCCTTTTTAGAGACACACAGTGTGTCACACTATTTAACCTGGAGAGGAAGATGATTCCAGAGAACTGTAGGCACTGAGTGGCAAATCTATCCCTCTTCCTTGTCTTATTTATTTGTTGGATCAGGTTTAGATCTCTGCCCTCGTGTTTGCTGGACTATTTGAAGTATAATAGATCTTGAACTGTTGGATCCCCTATTGCCGTAAGCAAGGCACATATCATGGCTGTGAGTATAGAGAGAAAGTCTCCAGCTTTTCTTGGTGACCCATGATCTTTTTAGTTACAAACCACTCGGACCTCTTGTTATAAGGACTTGGTAGAATAGCTGGATTGTATGGAAAGTCTTTTTGTTGAGCAGGGTTACCCTGATGTAACGGTCAACAATTTAAAGAATGAAGTTTTAAAAGGACAGGGGACTAGGTTTGTTCTATTATTGTTGGCTATTGAAGAAGGGTTCTCGATAATGAATGTTTATATAGGTTACAATCGGGATGATAACAACAGAGGAAATGCTGAGAACAGCCAGAAAGATATGGATGTAACTAATTACAATAGGTCCTTTTATATTGATGTTTAATCAGGACACGGTTGGTATTCAGAAGATTGTTTCGAAAGTTTGGAACCTGTTCTTAAGAATATCGAATAGTTTGGGTACTATTTCTAAACCTCTATTATATATGTATTAAAGATGACACAATACTAAAAGCATTCTTGAATCAGGGGCCAATGTGAAAGACCAAAATACTAGTCACCCAAAAAAAAGTAACATACAGTATGCGGTATGTGACACTAGTATGCAGATTTGGTGCACTGTGAAGAGTTGGCACTCCCCAGTACAGGTACCACATTTAAAGCAACTAGGCATCTTAATTGTTCCATTAAGAGGGTGGTTTACTTAGCCTGTTGTCAGTTCTCTTACTCTTGCTATGTAGGGAAAACTGAGAGGGCTCTGAAAACAAGGGTATATGAATGAGATAAGTAAGAAATT